>NW_009723247.1:73912-95547 GCF_000703405.1 Apaloderma vittatum
CCAGCAGCTAGACAGACTGGCTTAATGTAAAGATTCCCCCCAGAAACAGATGCATTTTCCTTTCTCTATGAAGTTGGAGAAAAGAACACTGTTTGAAAGGGTTAGGTATGTTTTACAAAACTCTAGTGCATTTAAAATCTAATAATAAAAGAATGCCTTGTGCTCAAAGGTTCTTCTACATGCTTCCACTGTTTTGTCTCCAGTGGGTACCATCAAGTGATTTTATTTTTTTATGTTGACAGCTTATTGTTCAACAAGCAGTTAAGAGAAAGGACACTGATTTTTCTGAACAAGTAGCCATTCGGGGATACAAATGTTATGGTCATGTGAGTATGGGTCAGAATGCCCTAACATACATTTTCATACAAAATAAACAGAAGAAAAAAAAAAAAAGAAATCTTTCAGGAACTGGTATCTTGCTGAAAGTCTGTACATGACAATGTCTTAATATATACACTGGAAAGGAAATTCCTCCCTTAGCTTCCTGGTATCAGTGGTGGTCACTTGTTTCAAATTTCATGGACTAAATAAGGTCAAAACCACAACTGAGGGCATACAAAATAAATATTTCCTACACTTAATTTTGCCTAGGGAAAAAAAAATAATCCTAGAATCATATAATTATAGAATGGCTGAGTTAGAAGGGACCTTAAAGATCGTCCACTTCCAACCCCCCTGTCATGGGCAGGGACACCTCCCACCAGACCAGGTTGCACAAAGCCCCTTTTAATCCGAGCTTCAGCACTTCCAGGGATAAGGCATCCACAGCTTCTCTGGGAAACCCATTCTCCAGGTACTCCAGCAGAGCAGAGGGGCAGAATCATCTCCTTTAAACTGCTGGCCCTGCTTCTTCTGATTAATGGTGATTAATAATTACATTAATCACCATTATTAAAGCTACCAAAGGGCTTCTTGCTCCTTGAGAACCAGTTAGGTCTCTATCTGCTTTGCCTCTGTCTCCAGTGTCATTTTTGCTTTTCTGAAGGGTCATGAAAAACATAATGTGGTGTCTACCAGTCTGTTTTAGGTAAGGTGGTTGGAAAGAGGGGTGTCCAGAAAATTAGGTCCACAATCCTATTTGCTGGAAAATCACATCCTTTTATAAGAGTAATCTTATAAAAATTATTTGTTTAATCTGTCATTATGCAGCTAAAACAATACTGTTACAAATCAACTGAGACCATATTAATATGTTAGATTTCAATGGCTGAAGAATAAAGGAGGCCTTTATAAAATAGGAAGCGTGATATTCAAATTTTGTTAAAAAAGCATTATATTATATTAGGCTTGTAGGAAAAATGATAGGCACTATAGTATAAATTTCCTACCATCTGCCACAGATTCCTGCCAGTTACAAAAGCTACTGGGAAGAAAAACAACCCACCTATCCATTTAAAATATTCCAACTCTGATATAACCTACAATCTTCCCCTTCATCTGAAGTAAAGCAGACATGTAATGACCTTCGCTGCTCGTGCTAGAGCAAGGTAGTTGTTGATGCGCTTATAGGTGGCGGCATAAGCAAGGCAAAGTCACGCTGCTCAGCACATGCAGTGCACACACAAAAAACGGTAAGAAGTGGTAAAAATTATCAGAAGTGGCAAAGCAATCGAGTGACCCAAGCCTGGAGGGTGTGAAGACTATAAATACTACGGCAGCAGCCACCGCTGCCTCTCCCAGGTTGCAGCGGATGCACTAGAACCAGCCTTCTCGGATGCAAGGCATCGCGCCAAACCTATCACGGCGGATAAGTGCTTTGAACATCTGTATGTCTTTTCCTTCCTGCAAGTGCATTTCTCTGCCATTCTCTCACTTTCATTCCTTCCCCATATGACACAATCTAAGGTCCAAAATGTACAAATGAACCAGTGACAGGCTTGACATTCAGTATCTGGCAATTCCCACCGAGACAGCAAATGGCACTTCATGTTACTGGGAAGTGAACATTCCTCAGAGGATCCCAGCATATGTTTTATAAACCACGCTTAAAATTCAGATTTTTGGCGTTGCTGTACAGCTAGCTTAGATCATTTTAGGTCAGATGCTAGTAATTTCAGTTATAGAGACAAAGGATTTAAAAAAAAAGTCTGAGTAATTTTAATCAATCCATTACAGAGAATTTCAAAGAATTTTTTTTGCATATATAGTCTACAAAGGAAAGTAGCATGATGCTTATAGTACAAATATTTCATGCAAATGAGTATTAATCTTTCCACATAAAGGCTGACATGAATATTTAGATATTTTACTCACAATATAAGACCTACTTTTTCTCATAGCGTTTACCGTATATAGTAGGAAGCTACCTGGTGAAAATGAGATGGTAACACAGACGAGAGAAAATGCATCTGTAAAGATATCAAAACCATTTTTGTACATTGAAAAGCAGTAGTTTACGGAGCTATTGTGCTCAACTGTAACATATTCTGAGATAGCAAAGAAAAAGTAAAAATGGTTACTGTATAAATTTAAATACTAAAAAAGCAACTTTAAGATAATCTATGACACATCTTTTATTTTCCTACTTCACTAATAACTTTCAGCGAATCTTTCCCATAACAGCTAAATTTGTCCTATCAAATTGTAAAAAATCAAGAATTACTTGGATACCTACAGTTTTGCAGAACAGTGGTTTAGCCATGCTGATTCTTCTTCGCAAACAGATAAAGCAGTCTTTAAAGGGTTCAGCAAAGAGCAACTACAGCGGTGTATGAGTAGGGATGCTGAGTGTATTTTTCTCTACTTAAAGAGCTAAAAGAGAATGATTTGAAGTCAGATTGACATCCCCCACTGTGTCGAGTTGCTTGGATGGTACATTTAGGCTTTGGTCTTTTTCAGCCTTGTAATTCTAGTCCCTCTGAACTGAAAGCAGACAGGCTTTTGCAGCACCTGAGGTCACAAGAGAGAAGAGATGCAGATGGTAAGGCTGCCAAGGCCAGTCGGTAAGACAGCAGAGCCAAAGGAATCATTCATAACCACAGTAATGTCAAAACCTTCTGAATCAAAGCCGCTGGCTCCTACCTCCTTATCCATCTGGCTTAGATGGGGTGACTAGTACTTTACCTTAAGTAATCATGAATACTAAAATGTGTTTTCCACCACTAGAAACCACTTATTTTCTCCTATACTATCTACATTTAAGATGATTTGAATTTTAAGTCAAACGTGTTTGATTGGGAAAGAAAATTTTATTTGGCGCATTGTTTTCATTTTTTTGTGAACACAGCACACTAGAGGACAGTAGAAAATTGCATCCGGGATCCACACAATAGCAGCTCTAGAGCTGTGAAATACACATACTACATTCTTTACCCAAATGAATGACACAAAGATTGCCTGTCATAAGTGAAGTCAGTGAACATTATATGGAAAAGACATCAGAACAAAGGAGATAATTTGCAGATGATGTTAGTTCTATGAGAATAAGAGTGATATTTTATCAGTGCCGAGTCAGAACAATAGGAATAATTTGCAGATAAAGTTTGAAAGAAAAGTAAGGGAAAAAGTGGTATTTTTATCACAGTTAAAGTCTAAAGTATTTCACGATTCCTGAAAGATTGAGATGATTCATTGCAGAAAAAGGAAGCTAAATAAATAATTCCTCTTCACCCCAAAACGTGTCAGAGAAAATCTATGGAGATTTGAAATACAGTGTTCCAGAAGCAGGGGCTATCTTCTATTGCTTTTTGTTTCCAATTACATCCTGACTCCTTACATATCTAGTACTGTATTCTAGGTTGTCTCCCTGCACCCACTCCCTCATCTAGTGATTACAGTTTCCTTCCATTCCTCTTTTCTTTTCATTTCCCTAAACTCGTCCCAGTCTTTCTCTGAGCTGGTGCTCAGCCGTGTGCCAGCACCGTGCCCTGACCGGCCCACAGGCACACACCTACAGCTCACGCAGCCGACGCCGGAGCTGAGCCTGAAGTCTTTCTGTCAATGTGAGCACGTCTGGCTCGCTCTCCCTTCGCTAGCTGCAGTTACAAGAACCATAAACCTTCACAACTTTGAGATCGGACAGTTTACAAGAGCCTTGTCAGGAAGGCCAGCCCCTTCTCCTGGGAGGTGCCTCACTGGCATTAGGGGGAGCACCCCGGTTCCCCCAGCTGCCAAAGCCAGTCAGACACCTGCACCGTCACAGCAGCACTAGATGTGCTGTCCTGCCACAGACAACATTGGCCATGGACAAGCTGCTCAACAGGTGCCTCCACGCAGCTCCCAGCAGGCAGCTTGCTTCACCTCATACGCCTTTCCCCCTCCACTTCCCAAGGTCTTCCCTTTTGCCGTCCTTATCTGCTCCCAGATAAAGAACCCACACTGCTTTCCCTTTCCTCTTTGGCTCTGGTTTTGCTGACTCTATACACTTATTTGGTGTTTCCAATACAGTTGCCCTTGTACTTCCTGCCTTGGTCCTCAGTTCTGTTCCAGTAGTGGTTCCCATCCATTATCTATAGCGTCCTCCTGTCTCTCATGTGGTCATCTGATGAGCATCACCAAAGGACAGAATGGGTCGTCTACATGAACATTACTCCTGTTTGGCTCTCTGTAGCATCCTGCACCTCCTCATGTCATTGTCTTCTCAGATGTGCAACAGCTCAGTATCAGCCATCTACACACATACCTTAACTTTTTAAGGGGAAGATCTGCAGACAGACAAAATGATTGTGCCTGTACATTAAGCCTACACTCTAGGAACAGTGGCACATGGCTCTGATAAAATTCAACAGCCAGGCAAAAAGCATCTCAGTCCCAAGGAAAATTGAATTTTGAGAATCTCCCTGAACACCATGGAGATAACTGATAGTACCTGACAGGAAGGAGAAAGAGTTTTTAGCTGGGATTTGAGGCGGCTAAATGAGATCTTGCAATTACAGTAGAATAAGAGTAAGTTGGAAGAAGCCCATAGGTACAAACAAAACACAGATCTACTTATCAAATACAAATCTAGATATAAGACACCGCAGTAAGACTGTAAGAGAAATATGAGCAAGAATAATGGAATCTATGGTTCTATGATTCTAATTTTATCTCAGTCTTCCGGTACATGCCAGATATTAGGGAACTAGTAAGGAAAAAGGTAAAAGCATCTATACACATTGTAGATATCACAGAGACACAGTATAAGAAATTGCTTTTTAACTAGCACAGGCAAGGAGGTGTTGAACTGCATATCTACAACACTTACTCTGAAATTCAGGAAGAACTAATAAACTATTCAATGTCTCTGGGTCGATCTAACAAGAGAAAACAGACTTATTGCCAAGGAATAGGTGGAGGTTAGAGGGACTTTTTAATTTTTTTTAAATTACACATAAGACTTCAAATCTTTAATGAAGAAGTTCAGTAAGTTTCAAGAGGTGGAAAAGCTACTGGGGAGGAGCTATTGTAGGTTTGGGTTTAACTAATAGGGAAATAAACTGGCAGTGCAGAGCTAATATGGCGTCACCATGAAATTAGGACGTTTACTATATAAAAAAAAGAGTGAAAGTCCTTGTTCTGAGTTAAAAAAACAGATTAAAAGATAAAAAAACACAGTAAGATCATCTAAAGGATCAATGAGCATGAGAGTCACTACCTACTGAAAGCAACTATATTGAATACACAAAAGCAAACTGAAGTGTAGATAAGGAAAATATAAAGAGATCATTTAAAGTGCAATAGTAGTTTTTCAGTGACCTGCAAACAGAACAAAATTACTCATTATAAAAGTGGAAACAAGAGCACGTGATTAATGATAAGCATAATGGATAGCTCACATGCCTCATATGGATAAAATCCAAATGGCTGGGGTGCAAAAAGCATTTCAATTAGCTTGAGACATGAAAGGAAATCAGGAAAAAGTATATAAATACATTAAAAAGTCATGGGAAGACTAGAAAAGGAAAGAATAGAAAGGAAAACAGAATAGAATAGAAAGGAAAATACCATTATTTAATTGCACAGAAGACAAAAATATGGATCATGCACAGAGATGGCTAAAGCATTCAACACTTTTTCTTTCAGTTTCCATACACAGAAAGATTAATTATCACCAGCTACCAAACAAAATGCATTTTAAAAGAGACCAGCAAAAGAAAAGAAACAGAAGAATATTTAGAAAAGGCAGACATATCAAGCTGCTTAGAATGAATCACTGCAGGGAACTTTTCTAACTAGACTAAGCAGTCTCAACAGAGATCATCTTCAAGAACACAAGGAGGACACAGCTGAACAGCAAACACAACACTTCTATCTATTGGGGAAAAGAAAGACTGAGGAAATTAGAAACACATTAATCTACTTTGAAAGTTAAAGTACTGCAAAATAAGCCATCAAAAAACAACCTGTAAAGAGGATATAAGACAATCTGTAAACAGCCAGTAAGAATTTGCTGGGCATAGTACAGCCAATGCAATTGCCTGTTGATCAGTAAAAATAAGAATCATTACGATTGACGATACTACTGCAAATTTCAATAAACAATCTTGTTAATTATAACCTGAATATAAACACTCTACAGTGAAATACAAATGTGGGAAAACAATGCAAAATGTTCCTGCCATTATCAACTGTCAATCATCAAACCTGGAGTCACCAAACCTGGAGGACATCTTCAGTGCAGGCCCAAATCGAGGTCTACAATGTTTTTACAATGACGATTTACACAATTGCAGAGGAACTGCATTCATACCACTCAGCTCTAGGGGTAAAAAGCATTTTGCCAGACAGCATCAGAATTTAGAATGATCTTGACAAAATTCATCTGTTCAAAATTCAGAAGATAAAATTCAGCAGAGACCAGGCAAAGTACTGAGATTAGAAAGGAGCAATTGCATGCTCCTTTGTAATACAAAAGGGGAACATATGGCTAGGCAAGAACTGGATGATAGAAATCCAGGTGTTAGCAATGATCACAAAGTAAACAGCAATGCCAACGGCCTTTCAGAAAAAGGATGTACCTCTTTCGGGTTGTGTAAGTACGTGGTGCCTTGAGACAGGGTGCAAATCATAGAATCATAGAATAATTCAGGTTGGAAAAGACCCTTGGGATCGAGTCCAACCATTGACCCTACACTACAAGTTCACCCCTAAACCATATCACCCAACACCACGTCTAAACGACACTTGAACACATCCAGGGATGGCGACTCAACCACCTCCCTAGGCAGTCTATTCCAGTGTCTGACCACTCTTTCTGTGAAGAATTTCTTCCTACTGTCCAGCCTAAACCTGCCCTGTTGCAACTTGACATAATTTGACTTCCTGAGCTGATAAATCCCTCATAAAAACCCAAAAGAACAAAAAGCAGCTACCTTTAAGAAAGCTACAAACTAAAGCAATTCCAAATGAAAAAAAGCACCCACCCTCCCCTAAACCCCAAACAAACAAAAACAACAACAAAAATCCCAATGACCAAATCCAGCCCATTTAAAGTAGTTTAACTAGGGTGCAAGATTGAAAGACCTGTCTTACCACCAATAATATTACATATTACGTGGCACAGTGTTTCATGCAAACTTCTCATGGGTAACTGTACCATGGCATATTCTATTTTAAAAATCTGTAATAACCACACAGGTTTTCATAACAACTCTCTTAATACAATACAGAACATTCTCTGTTCTTTCTGATTCCCCATTAGGGTAATGACCTCAAAGTGAAAAAAAAAAAGATGCATAACACAGTGAAGTAGAAAAATGTAGCACCGCTGAAACAACATTTGGATCAGGCCTATTTGGCAAACAAACTAGAAAGTACATTGCAATTTATTGTAGTGTTCTGTTTATCCTTTGAATGGTTATCAACATTTATATATACACTGCAGACAATAATCAGGGCATTTGTGCTATAGAGGCTTTTATCTCTCCAGGCCTCCTGAAGCTCTTCACAAAAAAGTTATTCTAAATGTTTCTATGCTTCCTTCTCTTACTGTAGTAAAACAAACATTATGCTCCCTCATCTAGTACAAAACATATAAAAAAAAATTAATGATCACCATTCACCATAAGATAAAATGTTGAGATCTACACAGAGGTGAGGGCAGATGTAGAGGACTCCCCTGTTACAACACGAGTACAAGTTGGATCTTGGCAATAACAACATCGACTGTGGCCAGTAGCAGCCTTACAAGAGTTCTGTTAGAGTAACTGCTCAGTATAGCCATAATAAATACTGTATTCTAGAAGGGGTCTTTGAGAGTAAAAATACAAGATGATAATAGGCATCCTCTGAGGCCCCAGGGGAGGAAGGACACAGTGCACATGGTCAGTTCCCAGCCACTAAAGGAGTGCAACACCGAGAGCTCAGCAGAATTGCTCTTAGAGCACAATGAAGAAAATAAAAACCATACACCGAACACACAAAACTGGATATACATATATATAACGAAAATTGAAAGGAAAAACAAGAAGGTGTATAAGATCACAGCCCCTACAAGAATGAGAACAAAGGAAAAACGGGGAGAGCATTGCTCCGGCAGTACCTCCCCTGCTTAAGGATGCTGCACTTGATTAATGCCCCACACTCTTTGAGCAGAGGGAGAGAAGTGCTTTTTGGTTTGCTCTTCACCACATTTTGCTTCTTCAATTCAGAAATCATATATTAAGTGTTATCTGTTAGTATATAGTTGTGTTAAGTAAATCACAAATTTAAAGTGTGGCATTTGAGTTTTATTCACCAACACTCTTGTACAGGGCGAGGCGACTGATGCTGCAGCACCAGATCAGAATAATTCCATATGCAATAGTATATCACATTTAGACCTGAACTGGAGAAGTTTTGCATAGATGTGCTAAAATATGAAATGAATTTTTTGTTTTCCTACAGCAAAATTAGTGCTGATAACTGGTATTCAGTTATCCTGCCGTCTTTCCTACAATTGTGTAAGTTCTAAGGTGCCCATTCAGTTCCACATATCATGTACTAGCCACGTGCAGTAATGACAGAACAAGACACCAAGTAAAATGTCAAAAAACTTCCACTCACACTGTGAAGAGTCAGGGAGCGGATATATGTCTAGAGGTTAACAGATTCTCATTCAGATTGCATTAGGACTGAATCTGTTTGCTGTACAAAGCTACAAGCTGTTTCATGAAGAAAAGTTAAATTCCTGGATTGGGACAAAATTTTCAAGTTATAGGTCCTGGTTTACTTGAATGACTGAGCCAAATTAAAATGCTATTTATTTTCTCATGTCTGGATTCTTCTCTGTAAGGTTTAGTCTGTACGTGTGCACCCACACAGGAGAGAATGGAAGAGCTCTGCAATTAGAGCCTTACGCAAGCTACTCAAATTTTAGGCCTGAGTGTGTAGGAGTAAACCAGACTGTTTACCTAGCTATATCTTCTTTGAAACAGGTGAGCAGAAGGAACATAGGGCGGAATGGGTGGAGATTGAAGTCTTTTTCCACACTTGTTGGCTAGAACAGCTGCACCACTGCAGAGAGATACTAATTTCCAGAAGTAAATTACAATTCCCTCAGCGCGAGGAAGAAGCAGAAGAGAAAATGTGATTCAGAGGAAAATCTGAGTCACCACATTTCCCCAGGCTGGCATTACAGTGATGTAGTTCACACACCACCTCTTGCTCAAGGCTATGCCAATAGGCACAAAAAGAACATGACAGTTGTGTCAGCAACTTACAGTTTCCGTAAGTAAGCTTTATGTGCTGCTGTTTAAGGTTTAGGGGAAGATCAAGAATCTGGGAAGATATGAGACAGAGCATTTGCTATGTTCTCATGCTAAAATATCCCTGTGTCACATGCTTTGTGTCTTTTCATAGCACAGAAAGTCCCCTCTGTAGGATAAAACCCCAGATGGATCATTTTATAATGATTAGGCATTACTGTTTAAATGTAGACACCATTAATCACCCTGCAACAGCTGCCGGCGATTTGCCTTGGAAATATAAGCAATCATCTACCAAGTTTAAAGAGCTACTTTATGGGAGAGGGATGGGAAGCACGTGCTCAATGAAGAAAAAGAAAAGAGACACAAAAATGTAGAAAAGTTATTTAAAAGTTTTGTTAAAATATTCTGCAGTGGTTATAGACTCTAACCATGACATGTAGTCCAAACAGCTTGGCTGAAATCAGGGCCAGTTTTGACTACTGATAGTCACCATCTAAATGTGATTAATATTATTGATGTATTCATGTTTTTTATTATCAGAGATAAATGGATGGTGCATTAGTATTAACTATTCAGAAACAAGATCTCTTTGGCTTTTAACAATAAACACGCTATACTTAAAAATAAATTTATTCCAGTTTGATCCTAGGATTTGTAAGTATAAAGAATTATTTTGCCATACATGAGTCATCAAACACATCAACTCTTCTGTTAGAAAAATGGAATAAGCATAGAGGAGGAAATGAAAACCAGTAGACAAAAAGCTAAAAATCCGACTATGCACATTGGTGGCCGCTATATTGGCAGAGTCGTAAAACTATTACAGAAAGAGTCAGCTACTCGCCTAAGAGCATTTATTGAGCACATG
This sequence comes from Apaloderma vittatum, assembly GCF_000703405.1. NCBI lineage: Eukaryota > Metazoa > Chordata > Aves > Trogoniformes > Trogonidae > Apaloderma > Apaloderma vittatum. The sequence goes on from NW_009723247.1 coordinate 84,389, forward strand.
CTTAAAACTGCTAACATTTTGAGTTTCTAAAACAGGATCTCTTCACCTGTATTCCTTTCAAAGGTTCAGAAGTGGACAAGACCAGCAAGACATGCTCAGAGTTCATCTAAAACACTAAAATCCTTTAATTCAGCAATAAGCTGTCAGCATCAGTGACAACCGCCATTGATAACACAAGGCTGATGAGTAAGAAGGAATGGAATTGTTTTCATCTTTTCTATACCAGCCTAGGGTTGCCTTCATCCAAGACGCAGGAAAACAGGTCTCTTCCCAAGCCTTCTTCAGCAGAAGGGATTTTGCCATCACACCTCTCCTTTCCCAGGAATGTCACCCAGTTATCAAGCTGGAGGGAATGGAGTGGGAATAACGGTCCCATCACAGTTGCTGTATTGGATTGTAAAGAATGAAAATACTTCACAGGGGCATGTAACTAAAACACAGGAGGCAATATGATTCTGCATCTCTGTCAGCTGGGACCAGAAATATCTACTTTCCTGCCACTGCAGTCAACCTTATCTACGTATATTATCCTCTGACTAATGAAAATGAAAACACTGCTGTGGGATTCAGAGAATTCATCTTACCACAGTACATTTAAAAAAAAAAAAAAAAGGAGGAAGGATATCATACGAGTCCACCGACCAAGATCATAGCCTCAGCACTTGTTTCTTGCACCAGTCACTGTAAAAACAGTGCTCCAAAATATCCCAGTGTGCTACAACAGTCATAGCAGGAGATATTCAGTTTATCTTTGTTCCTGGAAACAATAACCATCTAAAAATACTGACTTTCTAATAGGGCCACGTATGAGTTTCATTTTTTCTGTAACCTTGGCTTCCAGTGTCCTTCTTATTGATATGTCTTACCTGAGTCTTCTTTTGGACTCAATTTGCTCCTAAATAATCCTCAATTATTTCCTTATCTAACCAATTCTAACTTTACGGTAGTGATGTTAGTGATGACAAACAACCATTCCTACATCTAGGAAGTAGACTTACTCGCTGAACGGCAGAGGTCACAGGATCTGAGACCCTTACCCAAAAGCTCTAAGGTGCCTGTTAAGAAGCTTTCTCTCAGCAAACCCCCCTAGGAAACCATTTGGCCTGCTGGTTAGCTCACATTCCATAAAAAAAACTGAGCCAAACGTCTCCATTCTCCATGCAGCCAGAAGCATTCTGTCAGAGAGCTGAATGGTTTAAAAGCCACACAAACCCTATCACCACAGAATTAACTTAAAACTCTTTCATTTACAGTACAAAAGTCACCTATCTACTAAATTTCTTCTTTAAACATCCATGTATAGAATCTTCCTGGATGAGTCATGCTCTTGCATGGACACCCTTCCTCATGCTTCCAGATAAAGGACACTCAGTGAGATGAGAGATCTAAGTTCCCCTAACCAGAAGTAACTGTGCTACGTCTATATTTATCTGACTTTTTTGATGAAAAAAACCAAACAAACAACAAATCACATCTATTTTGAATTCCTACTGTGAAAATCTAGGCTCAGAATATCTGGTCTCATTAAGAACACAACATTTTTCTATGGCTTTACGTTTTTGTGGACATTTTTATTACCTATGAATGGGATGTTTAATGTAAAAGGGAAAAAGGAGAGGAGCAGTGCATTCTGCAAGACTCATGGGCAGCTAAATATAATTTATTAGGTGAGATAGGAGTGGGATTCATATGATCAAATGTAGGTGACCACACCGAATTACATATAAACCAGTTGCCTCACAGTAAAGAGAGAAAAATGGTCACTTTAAGAGCACAATTCATCTCATCCGAGGTAGAAACCTGAAAGAAAGCAGACTTTAAAACTCCTGTTTCTCAGCATTCATTATAAAAGAAGGCAGAGGTGATCAGTTCAATATACAGAGATCTCTGTTACACCAGCATTAGGTGAAATGAATCTAATCCAAGACTAAGAAATTCCGGTCTTTAGAGCCAGCTTCAGGCATCCAGCTTAAACTCCAGCAAGGGATTTAATTTTAGAACTGGTGGATGAGGAATACACTAGATATAATAGCAAGGCTTACCTCCTACCTCCTTCTCTAAAAATACACAGTTTGTCTCCCAGTTGCAATGTATCTCAAAATGAGCAGACTACTGACTCATTTAAGGGAAACAATTCTCCTCAGGAATTTCTTCATTTGGAGATTTTAATTCTTTTCAATCATGACGAACATTTTTATCCATCTTGCAAACTATTCTTCAACGGCATTCAAGGAAAATTCGTGAAGCTAGATATTGTTACAAGTTTTTTCTTCACAAAAATACCAGGAAAAAATAGCAGAGAACACTCCTCTGTCCACTTTCTGTCTTAAAGTCTGATTCTCAAATGCATTCTCACTTGGCATCTGGCTAAACTTCCTTGTGCTGGCAAAAGAAAGTGTGTCCAGGGAAGCAGACACAGTCACAGCATCGGGTTTGCACTGCTTGGGATATTGGACAGTACATTTCTGTTACAGACCCCTGGTTTTCTACTCACTTTGGTGTGTATTTTACAAACCAGCAAAGCTTGGAGTAGCCGAGTACACCGAACAGAGATGTCCAGTTTTGAGCCTGTGTTGCAGGGTTGGGATTTTTTGTGTTGTTCCTCCAAAATGGCTTAAAAATGCATGAGACATATTTTTTAAACAACAAATATCAAATAAGCAATGAAATTATGAAAAACTAAGCTTTCAGGATGTAAAATATTCATCTGTAAAAAGCACAGAAGAAGCTTCTTTTTCACCCTTTTCTTCTAATAAAGAAATGCTATGCTACCCACAAGGTATAAGGTATAGTGCAGTATTTGTCCTAGTTCAGCTACAACAGAAGAAAAAAACACAAAACTTTGAATAATTTATGATTCAAATTAACTTTCTGTAAACAAAGAAAAAAATCATTTGGCATTCTATTCTATCTCCTATTCATAATTATTTCAATTAAGCTTATTGGCTCCTGTCTTGCCCAAGAAATATGTAAAATTGTTGATAATATATTTTGATACTAAGTTCAATTCTAATGACTGTTCTTGTGCTAATCAAGATACCAGCACTAAAACAGCTAAAAAACATCAGAGTGAGTGCTGAGAACTAGTGACAAAACGCTACATAAGCTTCAAGTCGTTCTCAAGACAGTGGTATTAAAAAGAGAGCAGAGTGAGGACATGACTACTGAGGCATTATGCCAGCATCCTTGCCCGTTTCCTCCTCAGTCTCCATCAAGCTACTATTTTATTCTGAGTTTTCAATTTTGAAGGCTTGAAATAATAACGATTAAGTCATTAGGTCACCTTAATAAAGACCACCGAGATATACAGATGGCAAGCCTTAGGGAAATGCAGGTTATTTTAATAACACAGAAACAGACACACATATCTAGAATACTAAAATCTTCATATTCATCATTTCTGCTACAAGATCTATGATAGAAAAAGAAAATTTCTATCACATATTTAACTGAAATAGGAAAAGTAAGATATTTGCTGCTATAAAATCATCAGCTTAGGGACCATTTTGTAAACGGTTTCAATGGCTTCATCTACTGCACTGAAGTTCATTATAGCAAACTCTCCTCATTCCTCTCTTTATTCTTCCATTTGTCCTCTCCTTTCCTTTTCTCTCTTTTCCTCTCCTCTTTTTTTGAGATTCACAATCACTACACATGAACTTCAGTCCATCCGTCTAGCCTTTACTTACAGAGGACTCCCATTCAGTCAGTGAGTTTAGCACAGGGAAATCTACAACCTCTGAGTCTTTAACATGGATTAAAACTCCAGACTATAATGCAAGCAACTTGCTTGATTTCCAGTACCCACCAATTCAAATCCTCTTCAGTATTCTGAACTTTCTTTCTCCTTGTACTGTATAATTTCCTCTCCATGCAGGCACCACAACTAACAGTCCACAGCTTCACCAGAGTAAAATTAAAATTGCACATTCCCAGCAAACAACCATTTGCAAAGGCATTTAGTCATAGTTTTAAAGTTAATAATTTATTGTCTCTCTTCATTAATTATAAAAAGCTGAAAATTTTACTACAAATGTCTGTGTTACGAAGATCTAAGGGAGACAAGTTTTGGACACGCTATATAAAAGCATGGAAGAACAGTGTTAGGTTTGTTAAGGGAAAGGTGCCTTTAACACTGGAATTCATCAATATTCATCCTTTTGAGACATTTGGCTAGGAGATAACTGACCTTGAAATAGGTTATGCATCTTCAGTTTAGGATGCATAACAAGTCATGGTCAATTAATACACAACAGAGCTCATAATCATGGAGATTATTGCCTGATCTGGGAAAACATACTCAAGGGCATTACAGCCTAATTTAGCTTCACAGTCAAATTGATAACTTTGGCACCTCAAGTACTCAGAAACCACAGCAATGAGCACTCTGGAAACACACACACATCTCTAATAAACACTGACACTCTGTAATGATGTTTAAAGATGAGCTGTAAAGCTTTAATAAAATAAATATTCATAATAACGTGGTCCAGAACTTGCCCCCTATTGTCCCCCTGCTATTCCTCAACTGAAAGCAGTCACCCAAAACAAAGAACTCAACACTGGCCAGGGGCAAAGAGATACTGTCCAAGAAAATGGTCAACTGGCCAGTTCCTCATGGAGACAGGCCACTGCCTGGCTCACACCAGGCAACCGCTGTACTCCTACGGCTCTTCAGAGACTAAACAAGCACACTGCATCACCACTACTCTTCTCTCTCAGTTTCCTGCTTTCATCAACACAACCACACACAAGAAGAAAATCTGAGGCTGCATTTAGACTGTGTAAGAGAGCATTGTTTATTGCTCATTAATTTCCACTGCAATTTTTGTTGATTTTTTTTAACCCAAATATGACCCTTCCTCTCCCCAAAAAAGAAAAAAATCGATGTAAAGATTGGGTCACAAATTACAAGTAATTGGTTTTTTGAATTAGAAATGAGTTGCACATATGTCTTGAAGCAGCTGACAATAAATGAATAATAAATAAGAATGTTTTATACTTCCAGTACCTGGAGCTTTTATCTAAAAATTTTAATAGTGCTCTGAAGAGCATTTACTAATTAACTTTCACTTTACTACAAACAAGACAAATCCCTGTAACCTGCCTTTTAGCTCAGATGAAAAATGAGAGAAAAAAAGGAAAGAAACGGTTTTTACTATTCCCTGCCCCCATAGTAGCTCACGGTCAATAACGTGCAGCATTAGCCGGAGGTATACCTTGCCATCATTCTCCACACACAAGTCTCACAATGAGGCACTGTTTTAAAACTCTAGCTGGCTGTCCCACCTGGAGATGAGGGTCAAAGTTCAAATAGTAGTGGTACTCCTACTAGTAAAGCAGTGAGAAACCAGTGTAAGAAGTCAATAAACTGATTCTCCCTGTTGCACCTCAAGGCTCTGAGCTAGAGGAAAAGTGAGTGCCTCTCCAGGCAACTACCCACAAGAGGAGATGCTGAGGTCAGTATTTACTTGCCCCCAAGGAATTCACCGCTGCTGGTATGTCAGGATGGGAGAATCTCCATGGCTCAATGGCAGGAGCACCAAGGCACATAAGAAGTGACCTCAAACCTTTCAGGCTGAGGAGGACATTCCCACCCCAGCCACCTGTCAAAAAGAAGGACATGTGAGTGAATTAGATCACTGGCACAATCATCCTCATCTCCACTGGTGGTTCTAGAAACGAAGCAAAGCAATGAGATTTGCCAGCAAATACATTCTATGTCAATCAGTGCCTTGTTCTGAATCCTGCTTTTCCAAGCAAACAGACTAATCCAGAAAATTCCACAAAAACACAACCACTCAGACTGACTCAGCTACTCTGTGCTGTTAATCCAATCGCTCGCTTTGCGCACAAAACCCCAACCACTCAGACTGACTCAGCTCCTCTGTGCTGTTAATCCAATCGCTCGCTTTGCTGTACTTTTGGACTTTCCCATGTAACTTCTCTCACTCAAGATAGGCTGAATTGACAAAAATGAACTAAAATTTTGAATTTTCAGCACTCAAGTCAAGCAGATTCAATAGGTATCTATTCTTCTCTTTGCCACATGAGCTGCTGGTGTGGGAAAGGGGTCTGGAAAAGAATAAAGGAATTTTGGAGATTATCCAAGATACAACTTTTCCTGATCAGGAATGGCAAAGGGGAAAGTCAATCAATGAAAATGCTCGCTGCAAATGTCTATGTCAGGACTCATACTGATGACAGGAAAGATTAGGAAACAACATAGGTTACCATGTACTGTATAATCACAAAATAAATCAGGAAGTTGTTCTAGTTTCAAAACCAATTACAGGAAATAGTAAAGGGAATTTTGTAAAACCCAAGCATAACCAGTATGAAAACCTGAAAACAGCTTTAAGGTTTAATTGACACTATCAAAACAGTAACTGGAACATGTATGGCTACATATTCAAAGTGCAGAGGTACATGACAAGTGCAATAATAAAGCTCTGATTCCAAACTAAAAATAAAATTCCACAGTTCAAGAAGTAATCTTCATCCTATTTCTTAAACAATTGATTTAGATTGCAATACTATCCTTATTAAAATTCTCTATTTGTTTATCAGTAATAGTCTGTATTTAATACTGAGAAGTTAAGACTGAGGGATACAAACCAAGATTTTATTGATTTTATCATTCCATACATTTGGCCAAAACCAGAAACATTTTATGTGATTTACTTCCTCACCTCTTCTTTTTTTTTTTATTGGCTTTCAGTTGTAGCTACATGAAGAAAGATCTTCTTGTTACAAGATCAGAAATTATATCCAAGTGGTGTTTATTTTTAAATCTGAAGCCTAAACAATTATCTAGCTATGCAATTTTGCCCTTAGTCTAAGGTTCAACATGTCACCTTCCCCACAGCCTGCCCCTGACCACCATGATCCCTAAACTCTGTCACCTCTTTTGAGAGGCACACCACTGTTCCATGCCCTCCCATTTACACTTCCACTTCATAGCACCCTTTGCAGCACCCTGTACACTGCTCAAGTTCCACATTTCAAACTGCAATCTCTTCATTTCATTCCTATGGTCTGCATGTTCCACCTCAACAGAGCTTCTGACAATAATCTCAAGATTCTACGTGTCTTTTAAACACCTTCAGGGATGGGGACTCAAGCACTTCCCTTTGCAGCTTGTTCCAATGCCTGACAACCCTTTCCATTAAGAATTTTTTCCTATATCCAATCTAAATTATTGAGACCATTTGCTTATGTCCTACTGCTTATTACATGGGAGATGAGATCAACACCCACCTCGCTACAACCTCCTTTCAAGTAGTTGCAGAGAGTAACAAAGTCTCCCCTGAGCTTCGTTTTCTGCAGGATAAATGGCTCCAGTTCCCTCAGTTGCTCCTCGTAAGACTTGTCCCCCAGACCTTCCACCAGCTTTATTGCCCTTCTCTGGACCTGCTCTAGCATCTCAGCATCCTTCTTACCCTGCAGTACCCAAAACTGAACACAGTACTCAAGCTGTGGCCTCACCAGTGCTGAGTACAGGGACACAATCACTTCCCTACTCCTGCTGGACACACTATTTTTGATACAGGCCAGGATGCTCTTGTATTTTTTGGCCACCAGGGCACAGTGCTGGCTCATGTTCAGCCAGCTGTCAACTGCCACCCCAAGATCCTTTTCTGCCAGAGAGCTTTCCAGACACTCTTCCTCAAGCCTGTAGCATTGCTTGGGGTTTTTGTGACCCAAGTGCAGAACTTGGCACTCAGTCTTGTTGAACCTCATACAATTGGTCTTGGCCCATCTTGCACTCCATCCACCTTCTCTTGCCATGTTGAGTGAGATATTCCTTTGTTGACTTTGGCCATGGGTCCATAACGGTTAGAGAAGGGACTGTTGGAGTGATCATGTGAACCCAGCCCGCTTAGGAAACAAGGCCACAAAAACAAGGCTACAAAACAAAAAAGGTGAGGACAAATAGAACACATAAAGCTGAAGAACATAATTTAAAGCAACTGCATCATCAATATACATTTACTCTGAAGACAGATTCACAGCGAGCTACTATTACACAGAACACAGTGTGACTGTATCAAAGGGAGATGTCATTAAGCCATCCTCATTAACAGTGCCTGCCAAGGACAGGTAGAGCGCAACTCATCAGCGCGACTCGTATCACCCAAGAGCAGGAATGTAAGAGCTGGAACAATTCACTGCATAAAAATACAATTACCAAGTAACTGGTTAGCACAGAAATGACTTGGAATGTGTTAACGGGAGCAGGAGGACGGCTGACCATGTGCTACCTGCAGTGGCTGAGATTGGTCTCACACTCATCTCTGAGCAATGGCAGGATTCGTACTGCCTTTCTGCTACAAGTGCCTCGACACACGCTGTGAGTCAGGAGCCCATGCAGTCCCATGAACAGGCTGTTTCCAAAGTGTTTGGCAGTTCGCTCTGATGCCTCCCACCTGATCTAACTCGGCAACGTTTGTGACTCACTGAGGCTGCTAATCCGAGGAGAGGCATGTTCCTGCTACGCTGGTGCTTTGCGTGATGGATTCGAGAATATTACGAGATGTTGCTGACTGGATCAGCTCAGCTCATTTTCTTAATCACCTTCATATGTCCAATTTTGCGAGGACATAGGTGTTTTTGTTTCCATTATCCCATCTATTCTACATCTTGAGGTAAAATATGCCAGTCAGCTTTGAACTGACTTCCCTGACACAACACAGGAAGCATGAAATTTGGAGCAGAGGGTTTGACCCCCACTTACATCTTTATTTATCATATTTATGTATCTATGTCATCTCTGCTAACATGTTCCTATCAAAAACACTGAACATAAATATCACATGATATTGGCACAAATTTTCCCATACTTTAGAATTGCAGTGCTCCCAGGTTTTATACTAGCTAGTCTCTGTCCATTTTGATACCTGGAGCTACAGTAAGGAAAGCTTGGAGACAGATTCAGAGAGAGTATAAGGACTTCCATCAATAATGGATATGTTTTCAGTGGGGGTTGTTGGTTATTTTCTGTTGTTTTGGGTTTTTTTTTTCTGTCTGTGAACTTCATAAGTGTTTCTGAAGTTCAGGGTATTGGTACTTCTTTTTCCAGCATGAATCTATATAAACCTCTGCAATCCATTACAGACAGTCACATTGTCCTGGAGTAACAGAGACAGGCAGACGCGTCTACAGGAGTAAAGGACTAATGCTACAACTCAATAAATACATTCTTCCATGCAGCATGGATTACCAGGCTGGACACACTCACTAAAGTGTGACCAGAACTACCTCACATACCTGGCTGGCTCATGACGTGCACTGAACTATGCAGACCTAGCTTAACATTACACGTAAACCATTAAATAAGGCCAACTTACAGCCTGGGAGGAAAACATGTTCCTTTGGGAAATGCCTTTAGTCTTAGCACTATGTTTTGAATTGAAAATTACCAATTCAGTTTCTACTATATAGATATTTTATGCTTTCATTGCTAGAGTTTACCTTTAGGCATCATAGTGCAGATAACAGAGAAAAAACTACTCGGTTCACTGTTACAGTCAATAATGGATGTTGCAAAAGCATATTTTCTTCTTAGTCATCACAAACACCTGGAGCGTTTTATATTCAGAGTATATGAGGACTATTTTGGAAAACGAAAAACATAAAAAAAAGAGCTCTGTCCTATTTTGAAAAGGGATTATGTCAAAATAGTGTGGTTTTACTTACACATTTGTATGTGGATCGTGCAAAAAGAAACTGGATTATTCTTCTTCAGATGCACTCATGGGACTGTTTTCTTGAGTTCTACACACTTACACCTGTGCATGCCTCTTAAAACCAGGCTGGTCTGATTTCAGGCTGTTAATTTGTTCATACAGCTGTATTATGGAATAAGTCATCAGAACAATAAGAACAAAGAATAAGGAACACCCTTTATGTTGTCAGATTTGATGACCTCTTCCTATACAGAACTCAGTTAAACTCAAGGAATTTTAATACAATGTTGTTACTTCCAGCTAAGACTAATTTCCTTCAGCAAAGCATAGCACACACATTTAGGAACTAGAAGACCATCCTTTCAGGATAATGCTGTAGCAAATTACACTGCCTTCTTTTAGGACTTCAGAAATAAAAGATTGGGTAACTTTAGGTTACTTTTGATAACAGCGTTCAGCTAAAAAAGTGAAGGTATATCCTGATTTCCCTCTGAGGTCAGTGTGCCCCCTACACCACAAAGTCTGGTCTATTAAGGAGATCTGTCAGAATGGTATAACTTTGTTTTTTCTGACATCTTGCAATATGAGTTCACAACAGAAATGAAAATTCCCAAATGCTTGAAGATACTTGTACTGGTAAATGCATATTATTTTAAAAGAGTAATTTAAATCTAACTTTAAAACATCTTTTTTTTTTTTCCTGTCTTCTTTGTACGTACTTACAAGAGAGTTGTCAGAGAAAGAGCAACTGAAGCTTAAACATTTTAAGATATGTGCTTCAGAACTAAGTACAAGCTTTCTGTCTCAAAACATCAGAGGTAACATTTTAACTACTGTATTAATAGCTAAATACTTTACCAGGTGAGATTGCAACTAAATATATTTAGAATATGCTCCCAATGTCTTCCTGTTGCAACAACCCATAATGAAAGAATCACTACTCCCTCAGGATCTGGAAATAACTCTTTTTTCCTCTTGGTAATCAGAACTGAGGTTTAAACAGATGCCCACATGTTCCTGGCAGGCATTTCACAATCCATAGCTTAAAGCATTTTGCACAATTAATTCATTGCCTTTTTCATGCTTAGAACATGAAATACAAGCTTTAAAGACCACAGGGAAATGATAGTTAAATTAAGAGTACAATTATTAGTCTCCATTGTATCAGCTATTTGTAAGAAGGCAATCTCACACTGACAGGGATAGATGAAATCATAAAACACTTGTCTTCATCTTTAGCCTTGATGATCTTGTGATATTTATGTTCCCTTCTAACAAACTTTCTTAGGTGATCAGGAACAACCAACAGAGAAAATATGTTTTGGATTTGCACGACAGATATTGAAGTAATATAGCAGAAGGTTGTGCAGAAGACAAAAAAGAAATATTATGTTATTTATGATCTCTCTCATGGCTGGCCAACTTTCCCCTCTTATTGGAACATCTATTAGTATGTTTTCTCCCGAGGAC
>NW_009723247.1:95578-173341 GCF_000703405.1 Apaloderma vittatum
AATTGTGTTCTCTCTTAATGTCTGTTTTCTCTGCTTCAAAATATTGAGTTTACACTAAATCTTTTTCCTTTTAAGTTGCAGAAATTCATACTTCAAAGAACAAAAAATAAAATAAAATAAAATAAAATACAGAAAGAAATGTGGCAGCAGGCATGCTATGTTTCCTGGTAAAAAAAATTTACTCTAAAACGTGACATGTACTTTTGATGAAAGTAGGTACTTTGTGGACTCAGTGTACCTTTATACAACAGATCAGTAACATGGAGTAGCCTAAAGTGAAGAAAATATTTGCTTTTGTTGACAGTGATGTAACAAGACTTTTCTTCTAGTTTGTGCACTTCCAGCTCAGAATAGCTTAGCCCATTTCTGAATTCTTAGATCCACTCAAGTTCACTGTGATATTCTGGCAGCACAGAAGCTTTAAAGTAAGGGTGAATATAACTTACACCAGATTATGGTATATTGTTTAAGAACAGAATCAAGAAGCTGAACTTTGATCTCCAGCAACAATTCCCATTTTTTTCACACCTGGAGAAAGTAACAAGCCACACATCTTAATGTTTGTGTTAAACTTTTCTCAGAAGTAACATCTGGGAAGAATGTAACATGTCCAAAGCAATTCCCCTCTGCTACTGTATCCAGTCACACTAATGACTTTTTCTATTCAACTCTCTTAAACTGCCTCCCATTTCTGCTTCCTATTATCCAAACACTAAATAATTTAATATATACCTTTCTGCCTCACAGACAACACTCTGAATTGTTTTCAGAATTAATCAGTTTGAATCCTGTCTTCACAGTCTAAGTGAAGACAGGATTTGATGCTGTTTGAAATAAATGAGCAATGTTTCATATAGATTTTATAGTACTTAGACATGTATATTTGCTGCTCCACTGGGAAAAGACTAGGAAAAGTCAAGCCCCCTGCAGAAAAACACACAGCACAGTTCCTGCTACCAGGCAGGAGATTGTGGTAGCCAGTGCATAGAGTGGTTGAAGAGCACAGAAGTGAGTTCTGCAAAAGGAACCACCCAAGGTGGGAGCACGTATTCGAAAGATTTGTTGGTTTTCCTTCATTTGGTTATTATTTCTAATTTAAATTCGTGTATATAGTCTTTTTACAGATATTACTAAACAAAGTTAAGGATGAAAGACTCCTAGATCTGGAGACTGTTTCTTTGCAGAAGGTAAATGCACTTGCTGTACAAAAGGGTTAGGTATAGGGCTAGTGTAAAACACTGAAGAAACTACCAAAAGCTGCACTATTATGGAATGCAAGGTTTGAAGTGTGAACAGCCAATCTACTAGTATTGACAACTACAGTGAACACAGAAATAATTGTTTAGCATCTTATAATGCTAACACAGAATTACAGAATCATTTTGGTTGGAAAATACTGTAAAGTCTAACAGTCAACCTAGCACTGCCAGGGCCAACACTAAACCATGTCCCTAAGCACCCCTTCTACACACCTTTTAAATACCTCCGGGGATGGGGACTCCACCACTTCCCTGGGCAGCCTGTTCCACTGCTTAACAACCCTTTCAGTGAAGAAATTGTTCCTAATGTCCAATTTAAACCTCCCCTGGCAGAACTTGAGGACATTTTCTCTTGTCCTATTGCTTGTTTACATTGGAGAAGAGACTGACCCTCACCTCTCTCAAACTCCTTTCAGGTAGTTGTTGTAGCAGACAGATGCATGAATGTTTGCCTTTAAACACTTCTTGGCATTTTATAAACCCCCAGCTTGGTCAAAAACAAGACCGGTTTCTGGCTCTGAGTGGCAAACTGCTAAGTGCCAAATGCAATGTGGTAGATGGAAGCAGGAAACAGATGCCTCAAACAGCCTTGACCTGAATATGCACGAGATCAGGAATCCTGCAGGATGGCCTTGTCTCGTAGCATATCTCCCATGGAGACAAGGCAACTGTATATGGTTGTAAGCAATGTAATGGCCTGCTTCCCTACTGGACATACTATACATCCACATAGAGAAAAAGCTTGTATAAATTGAGGTGGGATAAAGCAAAAAATTCAACAGAAGACTAGAGACACAAGAACCAAGAGACAGAGCATGTAGACAGAGATGAAGACAACAAGAAGAGTGGAGGAGGAGGAGGAGAAAAGATGATGTCATCCTTGAACCCTCACTGGCAGTACTTGGACTGGTGATCTCTGTCTCTTTCTCTCTCCGCCCCCCTTCTCTCCCCACCCCCCACCTCTCTTTTTCCCCTTCCCCTTTCTCACTAAGTAATGCAAGGCCTCTCATACTGCTTGCTAGTTTATACTTAGTTTCTATCTTGTAATTACTAAGTATAATACTGCCTGTTAGAAGTTGATACATGTTCTTTTTCTTTGTTACCAGTAAGTAACATGCATGTTGCTATAGTTTGTTGTATATCTCGTCTTTTCCTGGTTATCATTAAGTCAGTGTATTGCCTGCCTTAATGTGTCATGCAACTAAAACTGATTATCGTGAGCCCGATCTATACATTGTGAGAAATTAATAAATGTTTTGTATATGGATCTTGAGACTTGTCTATCCATTGTTCACTCCCTTGGGGAATTACGAATCTAAGTCACTTGTCCCCCTCTCCTGGGCGGGATGCGACAGTTGCAGAGAGTGATAACGTCTCCCCTCAGCCTCCTTTTCTCCAGCTAAACAACCCCAGTTCCCTCAATTGCTCTTAATAAGACCTTTTTACACAGTATAAATATAATGCCACAAAGTGACCAAAATTTGCAATACCCAGAAATGTTGCCATAATAAATAGTACCAAATGGCAAAGAATGCTGGAGAGAAATCATCATGTCTGAATTAATGTAGAAAGTACAGCCAGGAATCAGCCTAAACTACTTACCCAGTGTAAAACTGGGCAAGAAACTGGAAACGCGTGTGCATGTGGATAATGTCTGTAGACCCCCTCTCTGAATGTGGTGAATCCTTTCACACTTCTGTTGACTTCCATTTGAACTGGAGTTTCTCAGCATCCAGAGGAACTACATTGCCAAGAATGAGCTCATGCATAGCAGTGAACCTGGACCTGCCTTAAGTCCTTCAACTGGATTTAATGGGGCAACTCACATGCACCTGACAATTCTGCTCTCATTCAGTAAATAAGGATTCCTAAGAGATATTATAATGCTAGAAGTAAGTAACCTATCACAGAAGAGGTTTTTACATAAAGCAGTACACAAGGCTTACAAAACACCATCAGGTGGCTATAAAGCACTAAGACAACTGGTCATTACCCTGAAACAGGAATGTAAGGCTATGGCTCAAATAAAGCAATGCCCTCACTTTTTTTAACTGACAAAATAAGATGTAGTAGAAAGGATTTAAAATTCATTTATATTGATTAAACAATCATGGCAATTCTGAGTTATTATTATTCATTTAGTTCATAAATTTCAGCAGAGATCTGCCGAGTCACACAAATGGAAAACTTAGCCAACTGGGTGGATATATGACTCGATTACTATACTGAGACAAAACATCCTGTTATGTTTCTGCAACATAGTTTAGCTTATTGATTTGAATACATGGATTGTGCAATTCAGATACTCAGACAGGAGAAACTAAGCGGTATTACTCGGGACACTGCACAGGCGCAAGGGGCAGTGGGCAGCTGACCTGAATACCAGTAGCAGAAATATCTCTCAAACTATGACTATGGAAGAGAGCACTAATATCATCTGGACTTGTTGGAAAAAACATTTCTAGTCATTTTATACCTACTCTAACCTTATTGCACATGCTCATTTTTAAAAGGGATATATATCCCAAGGGCAGCCGGGAAGAACAACATCTAAATGAATAGTCACTGATGCCAGATGTTTATTTCAAATGCTTATATATCTTTATCCTGCCAGAATGGGCCCTTACCTCAACAGTAATTTCATATTTTAGTTCCAGTGAAAACCAAGGAAAAGTGAATTTCCTCTGCAGTAAATGGTGGCTCACTGCCTGTTGGCTTTTCCAGGACTCAGAAACATTTCTGAGAACATTTCACAGGTCATGCTACCTTCAGTATTCTTTTCAGCAACAGAGAAGCTCTTAGGCAAGCAAGTCAAAACAAATTTTCAGTACAAAAAAGGAACATACCTTTAAAAGGAGTCAGTCTGAGCGAGCTTCCTACAACATAGGGTTTTAGTTTCAACTCCGCCAACTCCACACAGGCCACTCCGAGAAGTGAAAGTGTAATGAGCTGACAGGTACCACTTAACGGTCCCTACAGCAATTAATACACAAGAAACAATGTCTTTACAACACCCAATAGGCACAAACAATAGAGTTTGGCAACTAGAGGTGCTGAACACTCCATCTGAGAGG
Organism: Apaloderma vittatum; assembly: GCF_000703405.1. Classification (NCBI taxonomy): domain Eukaryota; kingdom Metazoa; phylum Chordata; class Aves; order Trogoniformes; family Trogonidae; genus Apaloderma; species Apaloderma vittatum. The sequence goes on from NW_009723247.1 coordinate 99,912, forward strand.
TGACCATGCACTGCCCTACACTGCTTCCAGCTGGTCCTAGCCAGTCTCAGCCAGTCCTAACCAGTCCCAGCTGATCTGAGTCAGTCTTACCCAGTTCCAGGTGGTTCTAGCAGTCCCAGCCAGTCCTAACCAGTCCCAGCCAGCTCTACAAGGGAGTGTAGCAATAGGATAAGGGGCAATGGTTTTAAACTAGGGATGGGTAGATTTAGATGAGGTACGAGAAAGAAGTTCTTTAACAATGAGGGTGGTGAAACACTGGAACAGGTTGCCCAGAGATGTGGTGGAGGCCCCATTCCTGGAGGCATTCAAGGTCAGGCTGGATGGGGCTCTGAGCAACCTGATCTAGTTAAAGATGTCCCTGCTCACTGCAGGGGGGTTGGACTAGGTGACCTTTAAAGGTCCCTTCCAGCCCAACCCGTTCTATGATTCTACAGTCTGTTCCGTTCCACCCTAAGAGTCACCCAGGGGAACATTGCTCAGACATTGTGAGGAAGGGTCCCTATGAGGGGCTTCCACTAGAGCAGAGGAGATGAGTAAGGAAGGAGCAGCAGAAGGAAACAACAATGACCTGCACTCACCCTCCTGTGCACCTGAGAGGCCCAAGCGTGCCCTGTGGCAGTCGCAGGGGGAGGAGAGGCCTGGACACCAGGAGAGGTGTCCAAGCCGGAGCTGAGCCTGAGGAGAGGTGTCTTCCGCAAGTGCTTGTTTAATTGGCTTCTTCATTTCTCAATGCCCGAGTCAGTAATTATGTTAATTGACAACAAATTAAGTGAAATTCCCCAAGTCAAGAATGCTTTTCCAGGATGCATCATCATTTTAAAGGACTAACATTTTATCTCAGGATACCGTGTATCTTCTGAACCTCTGCTATCCTTTAAACCATTTTTATACATTTTAAGTGATTCACAGTATCACCTAAGAGAATATATTATGTAACGTCAATATATAAATATACACATTAATAGATTAGCATCACTCTTGGGTACATATAATCCTATACGGCTACATACACTATTTATGCACATATAAAACTAACACAGTTGCTATGGTCACGTGAAGGGAATCTACATCGTCACTCTGCCAACTTACACATATAGTGTTTAATATGCAAACCTGCTTCTTTCCCTTTGATCAGCCTCTTACATTTGGCTCTTATCATTCCTTTATAAGGAGCGACAGTCAGGTGGTGTTCCCTAGGAGGTGGCAGAAGCTGAGTGTTTCTCTGGGAAATTCAGCAGCCTCAGCTACTGCAGGGCAGAGACAGGAGAAGGCAAAGAGAGAGGGAGAGAGAACACATCCAGATCTCACAGTTCAAAGAGAGCCTGAATGATTGCTACGAGTAGTGAAGGGCTATAAGCAAACCAACAGGAGATACTGTCAAGGGCCAATAAGCACTGTCAGGGTTTGTAGAAACACAGCAGCGAGGAGATGGTGGAGAGCAAAGATCATTCTGCAAGGTCACTGATTTATAGAAGTTGTATTTCCATTCTACTTTCTCTGGCTACTTGGAGTTTTCTATGGCTTTTTTTAATTATTCCAGTGCACAGCCTAAGAGAACCTAGCTTTTTGAACTCCAAAGCCATTTGGATCCTCTTTGGAAAGCTCTTTATAAGGAAAAGGTTCAGGCGGCACTACCTCAAAGCTCTGGCAGTTTTGGGCTCTCTCACAGCTCTCAGTTCTCAATGGAAGCTTAATAGAAAGTACACTTTACTATGAGGTAAAACGTCTTTTACAAACTATAGAATAGAACCATTGACAAGTACAACATAAAGGGCTCGCCTGAGTATGTCCTGCATCTCCCACAGATTTGATTTACTCAGCCATGTGATTCTCCATTCACATTGCTACTCTCAAAAAGGAGAGGTACAGTAGTGTCTGTGATACAAAAAGTCCAGGCAAAGAGAGCATAGCAAGTATTAGCAGTAAGCCAACTGTGAAACACTGCAATTGGAGTCCAAGCTTGGATGACTAATACACTACCTTGAAATACAGATACCTGTAATTGTGCCAGCAATCTGTGCAGCTGCACAGCTAGAACTGTACTTTACTGCCTTAGATGTGGCTTTCCAGTATGAATTGTCATTTACAGCATTTGGCCTTTACACATGAGCTTTTAATTTGGAGGCAAGTCACCCCAAGACCATTTGAAATGTACCCAATAAAGGCTGTAATAGTTAGCATTAATTCCAAACATTTAATTTAAAACAATATACATTTTCTAATGAATGTTAGTCTGAACAAAGTGTTCATGTTCCTCATCAACTCTAGGTTATTGCAATAAGCTAGATTACTGGATTATTATATGGATTATTGCAATAAATCTTTGAGAACCAAATTACTATGATGCTGAGTAGACATCCTTTCTTACTATCTGCTGGCATAAAACATCCTGCAAATATAAAGCACTGTCTGAGAAGAACCCTGCACATACGCAGGTCCAGAATGTTGGAAGCTGTCAGTTATACACTAACATACTACCAGAGATAACAGCAAATAGAGAGGAAAAATACCCTTTCAGAGACAAACTCTTTTGATCTCAGTCTTGAAAATTCCCTGTCAGATTAGTGTCATAGGAAACAGAAAACTTCGTCCGATGTTTTAAAGATAACTTATTTTCAACAGAGAAATAAAGCAATTTGATCAGGGGATCGGAGCTCCTCCCCTGTGAGGACAGGCTGAGAGCTGGGGCTGTTTAGCCTGGAGAAGAGAAGGCTCCAGGGGAGACCTTAGAGCAGCCCTCCGGTACTTAAAAGGGGCCTACAGGAAAGCTGGGAAGGACTGTTTACAAGGGCACGTGGACACAGGACAAGAGGCCACCATTTTAAACTAGAATCGGGTAGATTTAGGTCAGACATTAGGAAGAAACTCTTTTCTGTGAGGGTAGTGAGGTACCGGAACAGTTTGCCCAGAGAAGCTGTGGAAGCCCCCTCCCTGGAAGTGTTCAAGGCCAGGTTAGATGAGGCTTTGAGCAACTTGGTCTAGTGTATGGTGCTCCTTAAGGTTCCTGCCCACAACAGGGTGTTTGGAACTAGATGATCTTTAAGGCCCCTTCCAGCCTAAACTCTTCAGCGATCCTACGATTCTGTAATTTCCTAGTACTGACGTTTGAGATTTTCAAGCAGATAAAGCTATGCTTCTTTTGTAAAGGAAGACGAGCAGACAAAAAAAAAATCAAATCATTTGTCTAAAGGTTCTTTATGAAAACTAAACGGAATATTTGGAGTAATGAATATTAAAGCCTATTCAAATTGTATGATACTATGAATTGGTAACTGACATATTAGGAGAACAAATAAAAAATTGGGCTGGATTAATCAGTTTTCTGACTGTACTGATAAGAAACTTCACATATAATTTCAAAGCTTTGGAGTGTTTATTTGCAAAAATATTCAGGGTTTATTCTTCTCCAGTGGCTGTGCAGTTTGGGAATGAAATTGATGAAGACTAACTCAAAGCCTTTTACAGATTTCTGGAATTCTCTCAGGAAAACTGAACAGGTATTGAAAGGTTTTATATTGTGGAATGAATCTGAACTTACTCTGCCTCTAGACAGAGTCATTTAGGCTATGGTACAAAGTGGCATTCAATTTCATTCACCTAGAAGAAGACAGATTTCTTCACAGCTCCTGGTGCTATTGGCATTGTTTTATCTTTCAATGGTAGGAGCTGTGGTGGTAGCTATTGAGATCCTCAACCATATGGCAAAAAAACCAGCTCAGTTCCATGAAAGGCCAATATTCTATACTGTTACAGGGCCATAAAGAAGTAGAAAGCCTTCTGTGACTAATTTTTCTACTCCTGTAATATATTTCTTTTCTTAAAGAATAAATATTGCTTCAACATATGACAGCAAAGATGGCAAAGTTTTCATTTATTGTTTGTAGTTTTGTTGGCTGTGAATGCAATCTGAATTGGAAGATTTGCAAAATGGATGACAAGCTGTTTTCCCAGGTTGACAGTGGCTGTATAAAGCAATTGATCTATTAAAGTATAATGTTAAATTAAGAGAACATACATGGATATTTATTCCAACTTTTCTTTATTAATCTGTCTAGATTTTCTCATACCAGTCTACTTACATTATATTAACAACAAAGGTTTTGCCTTTGCACCTCACCTTTCAGTTCCCAAATCATGAAACACATATCTTATTAGATAGAGAAACCATAAAGTGAAATGGCCTCTTCTCCCCAAATCTGTAAACTTTCAACGCAATGGACAGCATAAGGCTTTAAGATTTTGCCCGTTTCTCCAAACCTTATAAACACTAATATTCTGCTTCTTCATTAAAACCCTCTAAGCCTTGGTACCAACAATGCACATCACATATAAAGAACTGTGGATGTACAGTTCTTTGGAAGATACAGATGCATATGCTTAGCAAAATTCTGAATGGAAAGCTTGAGGTATTTCTGATCATTTCAGGACTGTCTTTTTGAGAAATGCAATTTCCTCAAGCAGTTGTGTGGTTATTGATTGCTACCATAAGAAAACTATATTGTAATGCCATACAGCTTTTACAAAGCTCCTTTAATAGGTGAATATGTCAAAGTAACTTATAACATAATTTAAAACAATTACAATTCCTTCAAGCATACCAAGCAGGAAAAAATTAAATAATGTTGTACTGAAGGGAGATTACTTTCAGATAAGTATTGAATTCTTCAACTCTTCAGTGAAAATCTGTGATGCAGAATGGCAGGTTCAAAAATAATACAGTCCTTGACGTCAGTAAGAGTCTTTAGAAATTACAGATGGTACTTACTTTCTATTTTATATACTTACCCAGCACCTGCGACTATATTATACGGGTTCTTCTCAGTCCCATTTACAGGTGGGAGAAAAGCATAGAGAGACTAAGTCCAGTGTCACAGAAACCATGGCACTTAGGATCAAACTCAGGACCTCATATTCTAATGGGCCAGCACCTTGACTCAGAGTGGTGATCCTCACATTTGCAGTCAGTTAGAATCAGCTTCATTTTCTGGTCTGAATCCTGCAAGTGACAGTCCGATGGCAAAACACTGTTTCAGCACAGAGCCCTAGAGACTGGATAAAGTCTTCTGGACAATCATGTTGAGTGCAAATGCAAAGGTATTCAAAAGTGTTTATGAGTGGTGATGTCTTCTAGATAAAACTGACAGTGCTGTGTGTTAAGTGCCACCAGTTATGTTACATGCCTGAAGTGTGTGGCGTGTTCGCTGAGACTAATTTAAAAGAGTAATAGAGACACATGCGAACAACAGAAATCCTGACAGAACTTTGAAGGCAAGCAGGGATAACACATGACATACTTTCATATTGAACTGCTTTTGCTTCAAAAGCATGGAGAAATTCCATGTCCCCTAAACTGTATATGCATTATTTTCGAAGCTGTTTCCTCACAATATGCTGTGGGTTTCAAATCATAACCTAAAAAGCTATGCACTCCGTGTCAACATATTTACAGAAGTCTTGCTAACAAAAAAAAAAATTCTGTGTAGCTCATATTATAAATCATGCTTATCCTGCTGTTTGCTGCCATTATGTTTTAATAATTTAACGTATTATGCCAAAAAAGGTAACAGGCACAAACTTGACCATAGGAAGTTCCAAGTAAACACGAGGAGGAACTTCTTTGAGAGTGGCAGAGGACTGGCACAGGCTGCCCAGAGAGCTGGTGGAGTCTCCGTCTCTGGAGACTTTCAAAACCCGCTGGGATGCCATCCTGTGCAACCTGCGCTCAGTGAACATGCTCTGGCAGAGGGGCTGGACTAGAAGATCTCTAGAGATCTCTCTCTGAGATTCTGTGATTTGGTGAAAACCATGTTTCTAATGATACTTGTTTCTGCACATCCACTCTGGCACCGAGGGTGATAGCAAGTAAATTCAATTTCATTAGAATTAATGGACAGATGTGAAAATGATCTAACAGCACTTGCAGCTAATTCTACATTTTTCTTCTAAAATTATCAATGCAATCTTAAAAACAAAATAATCTTAATTTCTGATGTGATGTGTGCATTATCACTAGTGCAGCAAGAGTACAGTTACTCACTTCCTAACTTGGAGTTTCCAAAGATGGAGTTTCCATCCATACAACGGCATTGCCAGTACTCAAAAGAATTACATTAAATATGTGTGGAGATTCTTTGGGCTTCATAGAGGCAAAGCTTAAAATAATTGTTTAGAACTTCAATTTGTTAGTTTTCACGTTCTGTTTTTCCTCACAGAGTTAATACCTATTCAATTAAATTTTGAACTTTTCTTACTATTTATGCTACTGACTTTTACAATGTTCTTGATGAACTTGATGGAAGCCACAGCTAAAAGAGGATGAAAAAAAAGTAACTGTCATTCCTGAAAAAAAGAGGCAGAATGAGACCAAAGAGCTAGGTAAGATTCACAGAATCATAGAATAGAATCACAGAATGTATTGGACTGGAAAGGACCTTTAAAGCTCATCTAGTCCAACCCCCTGCAGTGAGCAGGGACATCTCTAACTAGATCAGGTTGCTCAGAGTCCCATCAGGCCTGACCTTGAATGTCTCCAGGGATGGAGCCTCCACACCTCTCTGGGCAACCTGTGCCAGTGTTTCACCACCCTCATAGTAAAGAACTCCTTCTTAATGTCTAATTTAAATCTACTTTACTCTAGCTTAAAACTGCTGCCCCTCATCCTGTCACTACACGCCCTTGTAAACAGTCCCTCCCAGCTTTCCTGTAGCCCCCTTCAGGTACTGGAAGGCTGCTAAAAGGTCTCCCTGGAGCCTTCTCTTCCCCAGCCTGAATAACCCCAACTCCCAGCCTGTCATCACAGGACACTTGAAGAGGTGAAGAAGAGCTGATATAACTAAACAAAATCCATAGCTAAACAGTGCACTCTGTGTGAAGAGCTTGTTTTATTGCACAAGTTAAATAAGGGAGCAAAGGGAATACTCTGGACAATGAGTGTGCAAGCTGCTTTCTAACCTGTTTATACATGTTTCTCATGAAAATATTTGAAACAATCTGAACCACAGTCAAGATTAAAATTTTAACTGAAAGGCTTCATCTATGTCGGAAGCTGTGGAGCTTTTTAAACACTAAAGATTTTTTTCCTAACACTTGGTCTAAAGAATAGTTATTGGAAGACCTGAATGAACTGTTCCAGTTTGTCACCCACTGCAGGAATTGCTAGCTACTCAGAAAAAGAGCAGGCAATAAATTAAAGTACTGATGCAAATATTTTCATTGTCTTGTATCCTTTCCTTTTACAATGTTCTTAATTAATTTGATTAACTTATGCCTTCCTCTAGAAAAATATATAATGAAACTTTGGCAAACAAATAAACTCTAATAATACTAACCATGACAGCATTTTTTTGCTTTCTACTTACTAAGCAAAATGAGGTTTTGAAACTTAACATCCAAATAAAACTGTGACAATGTAAACAAAGACTTCTGAAAAAAATAAACAAATTTTCTGAATTAAAATACGGCGGAAGGCTATATCACCATTTTAATTTTTAGATACCTTATATTGATGTTTTATTAGGCCCTAGAAAATAAATGCTTTTCATGGCATTAAAGGATTATAATTATTGTTCCTATCCAGCTAGGTACTGGAGGCCCATTCTGTTTCCAAAATTAACTCAGTTGGTAGGCAAAATCATTCTGCCCGCATAAGTGCATGTACTATTAATAACAATGCAGAAGGGAGCTCTATAAAGTTATTACAAAAAGAACATTTGAAAAGAAGTTGATAAAGTTGCCACTAGAAGTTTATTGTGAAACCAGAGTCTGGGTGTCCTGGATCTATGGTATGTGCATAGACCCATATAGAATCTTCCCTTTTGTAAATCTTTAGGCATTGGAAAATCCATACCCAGAATAAAGCAACCCTGTGAATTATGAAATTCCCTAGTAGCTGGTCAAACCTGCTACTGTTTGAAGTCCTTCCTCTATTCAGATTGCTGAAAGTTCCTGCTACGTGACACCTTAACTTTAATAAAATAAAACACTAGAAAAACAGCAGCAAGGAATAAGCAGTCACAAGAGAAAAGAATGGGTTAGATTTCCTCCTGTTTCACCAAGTTGTAATTTGAGAAAAGGACTGTAACGATACCCCAGGAAAAAAAAATCTGTGGAGAAGAAAGACAGTGTGGACACAGGGCTTTGCCTTGCGGTGCTTCAGTGCAGGACGAAGGATGGGTAGTTCTGAAGGTGTTCCCTGGGCTGTTATATACAGCCTGAAAGGAAGACTTGAGTCAAGAGCCCTGTCAGTCTGGATTCTTTCACCAGCACTACATTCATTTGCCCAAAGATGACTCCTGAGACTGCATAATTTGCTATGAAGGATCATTTTTTTCTCTGAGAGTGCAATATCTAAAACTTTTATTATCAACTTATCTTCTTCATTCTTTTTACAGGTGGTAAACATAGGACGAAGGTGGATTGTAATGCTAAATGAAATATTTCTCTGAAAAGTATTTTGACAGTGGAAGAATATATATTTATATTTTTATATAAGCCGAACTTGTAAGGAACTTAATGAATTGCTTTCATGTCATCGCCAACATAATGGTTTAGGTGCCTGCATTGCATGTATCTTTAATACAAAAAAAAAAAAAAATACCATCTCTAAAGTCTGTGGCAGTTCTCTGAAGCTGTTTCTCTACATCTTTTAGAACTAATGGATCCATTCAGTTCTAAGAGGTTTCCACTGTCTGGGTGATACATGACACAGATCTGAAAATATATGGCTCAAATTATTTAAAAATTTAGTAAAAGCAAATATTTTTTTTTCACTTTTTTCATTATTTTTTCTTACTGTCTTTCAACTCAATGCAAGAAAAATAATCATCTGAGAAAAAATCTTCAAGTGACATGCCACTTCTTAGCAGCCAATGAGATTTCTACTGAAATTCTTTATCTCCTCAACTGGCTGATACACAGAATCATAGAAACATAGAATATTGTTGGAAAAGACCCTGGAGGTCATCAAGTCCAACTATTAACCCAGCACTGCCAGATCCAACACTAAACCATGTCCCTCAGCACCACATCCACAAGTATTTTAAACACCTCCAAAGATGGGAACTCCACCACTTCCCTAAGTTGCCTTTTCCAATGCTTGACAACCCTTTCCAAGACGAAAGTTTTCCTAATGTCCCAACTAAACCTCCCTTGGTGCAACTTAAGACTGTTTCTTGTTGTCCTATCTCTTATTACCTGAGAGAAGAGACCAACACATACCCTCTTTCATCCAAGACAAAAACCAATGAAGAGACGTGCTGCATTATTTCAGTGAGTCCTTCAATTGGAAATACTATGTTTATGTTTTAAGTAATATCAGAATAAGTCTACAATTCTAAAGTAGCAAGTAAACGAGATATGTGGCTAATTTAGGTTGGTCTTAATTGTGCCTCCTACACAATCTAAGTATAACTTGTTTCTGGGAACAACACTAACTGTCCTTGAGCAGATCAGAATTCCCATTGATTTAAGTGGGAAGGAAAAAAGACCTATCCTTAAAGTTACAGCACTGTAACTTTGTGACTTTGCCCTCAGTTTAGGAGACAAACTAGCTATTTGTCTACAGACAAAGTTCTGAAATGCAACAATATCCACTTTTCACCAAAATATTAAGGTTTCTAGTATCTAACTGTACTCCCACGATAGAATCAATGGATTATTTCTCAGTGTTTCATAGTATGGGTGATTTACAGACTTATGAAATCTTGCTTACTTTCTTTGAGATTAAATTCACACATCACATGATAGATCCAGTTGCCATTGGAAATCAAAACATTAAAAAAATCCATCTCCACAAACACGAGGGTTTTTTCAGATTGTTCAGGCTGCTTGGGAGAAGGTCGCTGGCGTAACAGTCTATCTCATCTCTTTTTTCCTGACCTACTGCTTCCCTCCAAGATGAAAATAAATATAAAAGTATGGTTCCATCTCTGAGCTGTACATGGTACCTCCACCATTTACTCCTCTTCACTCTGCCATATAATGCCTGTATTCATCATGAAGTGCCTTCACATAGATATTAAAGACTATTCCTATCCTTACTGTGTCTTTAGGCCTCTTTTCATTTCCCATTTTGTATTTTTTTTTCTTATACTCCATAATTTACTATTATGTATTTGTTAGTCTGGTAAGAGCCTTGATGATACACCATTAATAAACAGTTAATATATCTAATTTTATATCTATACATTGAGTTTCAATCCAAAAGAGGTATTTAAACTGATAAACTACTAATAAATGCAATTCAAGTACTAAAATGCAGTTCTGCCTATGGCACAAAAATGATGAATGTAACAAACATAACCCTCCTACTTGGGAAAAAAACCCCAAACAACAACGTATTTTTTTTAACTTTTCCAAGCCTCCAGGATGTTGGTTTGGAAGGTGTTATATTTTACAGCATCATAAAGTTTCTTTTCTTTAGCATTTTTCTACTTTTCTGGTTATTAATGCTGACACTTCTAGATTTTAGACAACTCTTTCGCACTCTACGAAATTTGCTTTTTCCTTCTGTGTTTCTGTCACTGAGGTACATGAATGTCATTTGCTTACTAACACATTTCAATTAGCAAAGCATTTGCTGAGCTTTCACAGTCAATATTCTCTGAGGGCAGAACCAGTTCCTGAAGAACCATGAAGTTGAGACCACAGCCCACTATTCAAAATCAGTCATGAGATAGAACAAAATATATCATTACCAGCTAGCTTATAATTTTTTAACACATATTGAAAACAATTTTGTTGCAACTGACAAGGGAGCACTAAGCAAAGCTTAATTCCATTAGTCAGCCAATATGAATGTATAATAGGAATGTCTTGCATAACTAAGTTGATAGAACTCTTTGAAGATAATGCTGCTGCGATAGATAAGAGTGTGACACAGACAGTAAGGATTTTTTCAAGAAGCATTTGATAAGACTACATGTCAAAGATAATTGGTTACTGTAAGGAAACCTGACACAGAATATAACAAATTTTACAGAAATGAAAAGTGTATATTGCCATAAACACACCTTTGGTGACTGTAAACTACAAGACAAACATAAGACTAGTAGTAGTCACCACATGTGGATGCACAAGAATACAAGAGGGCCAACCCATTGAATTAAGTACAGTGACATTCTGCTACACTTAAAGATACGAGCACATATTTCCCAAAATTTCAGTCAAGAATAGCATCCTTTTCCGGATCATTATTGTGAAAAAAGTGAATCAGTCTTTTGAACTTTATGCTAGTGTTTCTAAGAAAAAAGAGTGTATATGTAGGTGTAATATTGAAGTTGTGCCTCCATTTTTTTAATTAGAAGTAAGAGCTCACTTGTCTACTGACGTTTTTGTTTGTTTCCCCTGTTGGAGAAGTTGAGCAAAGAATAATTTATTAGGAAGCCATACCTAGCAGTGAAATTTACTGGACTTTAAAATAAACTCTATATAAAATTACAGAAGTCTTTAAATGCCTTTACATAAACTGTATAAAAAGCATTACAAAAACACACCAGGGTAACAATTTCTGCAGTGCAGTGAGAGAGATCGGATGGTTTAAGAGTTCTCTGACCTGTGAATTACAGCTGGTCTGTCTCCTTTAAAATCAAGTCTCCCTCAACTCTGAAGCTCCACCACCAATCAGCTCCTATCTTCATATTCTCAGCATACACTCTCCTATGAGACCGATGAGTCTATCATCCTTTTAGAGCAAACATATGCAATCCTGCAGGGTCAGCTCAGTATTCAGGAAGTGTCATCACCATTGTGTAATCATTGCTTGAATTGTTACACTGCTGTTTAGGAATGATAACTAATAAAAATGCCATTTATTCATAAACATTGGAAAACCTAAACACAGCCTTTGCACTTTTGATGAATATTGAAAAGTTAATAGTTATTCTTCACTTAAACTCATATGACAAATTTTTACATCTAACCTCTGAAATTGTTTCATAATGAGCTTTCAGTAATGACAGACTCCACTGATTTACTGTCTAGAATATCCATTGACTGACTGAACCCATGACAACGAAGCAGTTGTTTTCCCAGTAGCATCTATGCTTATACAGCATATGCAGTGAAATATATTTGGTTTGGTTTTATTTAAAACCCTATTCTGAATTCTTTTGCCTACTTTCCATATGTCTATGTTTTTACAAGAAATCTGGAAGCACTGAACTTAAGTGCTTATTTTATGCACCAATCCTATTAATCAGCCCTCTGCTACATGCTTGCCATCTCTCTTGGATATATAAATATATATATACTTGCTTTATGTCTATCTTAGACAACTTATTTATTTGGAATTGTTTTAAAAAATACTTTAAAACAATGTTATTCTAAAGCTATACCCTGGTTATGCCAATTGTTCCAGTCAAATGTTGATAAGATTGGAAAGAAAGATGATGGATGTCAGGATTAAAAGTTGCTTACTAACCATTATGGTCCAGTGGTCTTCTACAGCCATTTTTACAGCAATATAGAATAAACATTCTAAAAAGTAGACCAGCAAGGACATGCCTAAACTGTTGAGAGAGCAGGAAAACGATAAACTCTGCATCTTATGCTTAGAAGTATACTTCATACTGTTTTCTAGCTTTGACAGCTTTTACTGTTCTTTCAAGTTTCTGCCACATGACTGTTTTGGGGTTCTCACATTTGAAGCATCTGCTTTTTAGCAAAATATGCTAAAAAGTATTGGAAAAAAACCCCCACATGTTCACGCTTCACACTTACAGAAAATTCCTATTCTTTCCTGGCTAGACTGAGCCTTTCTTTTGTTTCCACAGACATTTTTATCTAGCAAAAGTCCACTTATATAGGAACGAGTGGGAGACGTTCGCTTGAGAGAAAAATTAGCTTTGTAGTTTAGCAAAAAACCCGAAAGATATTAAGGGAGGGAGCAACACGTTGTTTACTATTACAGACTTAAAAACATACTGCATCACAAATTAAAAAGGCCTATCTAGTTGTGACAAACATAACTAAAAAGTCATAGAATTATAATAGAAACATAAAATAGCTCGGGTTGGAACATCATGTAGTTCCTCTCAAGCCTGTCAAGGTCCCTCTGGATGGCATTCTTTCCCTCCTGCATGTCGACTGCACCACACAGCTTGGTGCTGTCAGCAAATTTGTTGAGGGTGTGCTCAATCCCACTGCCCATGTCAACAACAACAATGTTAAACAGCATCAGCCCCAGTAGCAGCCCCTAGGGAAATCCACTCATCACTAGTCTCCAATCAGACACTGAGCCATTGATCATAACTTTTTGAGTGTGACCATCCACCAAGAGCTCCGCCTGTCAAATCCGTATCTCATACAATCACAGAACTGTATCAGCTGGAAGAGACCTAGAAGATCATTGAGTCCAGCCTTTGTCCCAGCCCTGTCAACCTACTAAATGATTTCCCCCAACGTAACATCCACTCGTCTCGTAAACACCTCCAGGGACGGTGACTCAACCACCTCCCTGGGCAGCCTGTTGAATGGCTGACAACCCTTTCAGTATAGAAATTCTTCCTAGTATCCAACCTGAACCTCCTCCGGTGCAATTTAAATCCATTTCCCCTTATCCTATCACTCTCCACTAGGGAGAATAGACCAATCCCCGCCTCTCTACAACCTCCCTTCAGGTAGTTGTAGAGAGCAATGAGGTCTCCCTTCAGTCTCCCTCTCCAATTTAGAGACAAGGATGTCACATGGGACAGTGTCAAGTGCTTTGCAACAAGTCCAGGTAGATGACATCAGTTTCTCTTCCCTTTTCCACAAACACTGTAACCCTATCGTAGAAGGTGACCAAATCATGTCAGGCATGATTTGCCCCTAGTGAAGTCATGTTGGCTCTCACCAGTCAGCTCCTTATTTTCCATGTGCCCTCACATAATTTCCAAGTGGATCTGCTCCATGATCTTGCTGGGCACAGAGGTGAGACTGATTGGCCTATAGTTACCCAGGTCTTCCTCTTTTCCCTTTTGAAAAATGGGGGTTATGTTTTCCTTTTTCCAGGCAGTGTGAACTTCACTGGATTGCCACAACTTCTCAGATATGATAGACAGTGGTTTAGCAACTTCACCTGCCAGTTCCCTCAGGACCCGTGGATGCATTTCATCAGGTCCCGTGGAGCTGTGCACCTTCAGGTTCCTTAGATGGTCTTGAACCTGATCTTCTCCTACAGCAGGTAGTCCTTAACTCTCGCGGTCCCTGCCTTCGCCTTCTGCGACTTGGGTTGCTGGAGCACTTTAATGGAGAAGATAGAGGCAAAAAAGTTGTTGAGTACCTCAGTCTACCTCAGTCTTCTCCATGTCCCAAGTAATCCAGTCTCCCATTTCCTTTCAGAGAGAGCCTACATTTTTCCCCGGTCTTTCTTTTATCACCAACATATCTATAGAAGCTTTTATTATTGTTCCTGTCATGCCAGGCCAGTTTTCATTCTGTCAGGGGTTTGGCTTTCCTAACTCAATCCTCAGCTGCTCAGACAATTTCTCTGTATTCCTCCCAGGTTATGTGTCCTTGCTTCCACCCACTGTAGGCTTCCCTTTTGTGCTAGAGTTTGTCCAGAAGCAACTTATTCATCCATGGAGGCCTCCTGTTGTTTTTGTCTGACTTTCTCTTTGTTGGGATTTATCGCTCCTGAGCCTGGAGGAGGTGACCCTTGAATATTAACCAGTTTTCTTGGGCCCTCTTCCCTTCAGGCTTTTGTCCAGTGGTACTCTACCAAGAAGGGCCCTGAAGAGGCCCAAGACTGCTCTCCTGAAGTCCAAGGTAGCAAGCTTGGTCTATCATGTAAAGATACTCCTCAGAAAATCAGGAAAGGAGTATGTTTGGTTTTTTTTTAGTTTATCCTCTTAACTCATCTACTTTACCAAAGTTGAAAAATTTGCCTAACAATAGCCTTACATATCTTTGCACTCTAAATTGCTGACAAACAGAGCACAGCAGTAACTTTCCTTACACCTGAGATCAGGACAGTGTTAACATTCAGTGGAATTACAACTGTCTGAACAGATTTTATTTTTTTTTAGTTAATTCACACCTCACCTCTCCATTCCTAAAGTTTTGTAGAGTGACATGAGCCTTTCTGATAATGCAGTTATCAAGAATATTGTTTTTTCACAGAACTTTAGTTCCTTCCACCTAATCTTAAGAATTTCCATAAGATGCAAGGTGGAAATATTCGCTCCCTCTACAGACACCGAGGAGGGACAGAGGTACACCTTTTTCACAGACAGTGAAGGGAGACAACTAGCTACTACCTCTACCACCTTAGCCAAAGCTCTGAAAGTTACCTGGAATAAATATTGGCTGTTCTCTCTCTTCAGCCCATTGTGCAAGCATGGGATTATCTTAAATTCTTCTTCAAATAATAAGAGAACATTAATCGGTTACATAAAGGAGTTTCTATGGACAGCAATCAAAGCCACTCACATATGCACTTTTACACTTGCAGATCACTGGATTATGATATAACGGCTGCAAGCCATCCACATATGGTATTATTCAGCACTACTCTGATGAAAACACTGGCAGCTGCTAAAACGCTCACAGCAATGAAAGAATCCTTGCTGCATATTTATCCTTTGCACTATGTATAGCTCTGAAGAATGACCTAAGCTTGTGAATTACAGTAACAAAAACCGTTGGCTGTTTTTTCATAATAGATCGTGGAGAAAGAGGTTATTGTAGAGAAAAATAAATGTGATTCTGAATAGATTTCCCCAGTAAAACATATTATGAATGGGGACCAGAGGATAGTGAAAATCTTCACTCATTTATAGCCATTACTTTTGTATAAATAAGGCACTGTGGTTGCCTTCACACTTTGCTTTAAATATCAGCCTGGATCACAACGGCGATAACTTCCCAGGTAATGAGTCACACCTGAAGGCTTCTGCCCTAGATCTTCATGTTTCATATTTACTTCCAAGAGAGAATGCGCACTTCACCCTCTTACAGCATGAGATATTACTGGCCAAAGCATGGTGACAAAAGCAAGAGTTACTACTCTAACAAAGCTACCTGGACAATCCACCTCCTAAATTACTCTGAAATAAAGGAGAAATAGTGCTGCAGTCCAAAATTGCACACTACATGACTTTGAGTCATGCAAGTTAGTTGGTTTAGGATGGCACTGAATTGATCTGAGCAACCTGGACACATTGAACTTGTTCGGAGAGCACTCAGAAAGCAAAGGATTTATTTGACCAGTCTTTGAAAAGGCAAAGAGAGGTAAGCAAAGCATCAAATTCAGAGTTTTCCTCACATCCACTTTCTACTAATTCCAGTTCACTTTTTTTTCCTTAGAGACCATCAATCCCGATTTAAAGAACAGAGTAACGACAATAATTCTAATTTTATTTCTTACAGGTTCCTCTGTTTGTTTTTTAAGTAATACAGTTTTCTACAGTTTACACGTTAATACCTCTCTGCTATAATCTTCTCAATGGTATCATACGACAGGACAAGAGGCAATGGGCACAAACTGGAATTCAGGAGATTCCACTTAAAAATTCAGAAAAAATCTTTTTTCACTGTGAGGCTGGTAAAACACTGGAGTATGTCACCCAGAGAGGTTGTGGAGTCCCCGTTCTTGGAGATACACAAGAACTGACTGACTTGGATAAGTGTCATGAACAACTCACTCAGGAATGTGCTTTAGACAAGAGGGCTTTGACCAGGAATGCATTCCAAAATCAACTATTTCTTTGATTCTATGAAATAATTCCACGTTAAACCATCTGCACTCCCAGTATAAATGCTCAAATCATGACTGTGTGCCCAGAACAGAACTGAACAGTTAGGAGCTCAAAGACACCTTTGACACCCTGAGTCAGCATAGTTTTTCTTGCCTGATAATTGTTAAACTTTACGCCAAAGTCGGTGCTCTCATTGCATTTGCAAGGCAGCTTCCTGGGGCAAATGCTGGCATGGAAAACTCTTCCAATTTAGGCAATGTTTTTAAATAACGATGGCAATAATACAGTAAGCTTACACCCACTGCATATTTTCATTTAAAGACAGTTTTTAACTGAAGACTGAGTCCACCTTCTTTGCTCAGTTAATCCTTCTCTTACTGAATGCCACTCTGGACTGAGGTAATTGGCCACTGTTTGAAATAACCGAGCTTTGTACACAGAGTTTAGAGGTCACTGCATGGTCAGAAAGGTAATTCAGTACTGTTCTATTATTACATTTATAGAAGCCTAAAATAATAGAACATAAGCTGGTTTTCCATAAATATATTTTTTCTCCTACTTCACTACACAGTTTACCTTTGCAGAAGCAATTTGTGGTTTCTTCTAGCCTACCTAAGCATGCTTAGCTAAACTGAAGGGGAAGGAAACTATACCAAAGTCAACTCCTTCCTTATTCCAGGCAACCAGTACTGCTTTGCTGATTCAAACCAAGAGCAGAATCCTTCTTCTATCCATATCTGAGCAAAGACAGCATAAAAGAATTAAGCAGAACTTTTTTCAGATCCACCCCTTCTTTGCCCATTAGTTCAGTTTACAGTGCCAATCACTCTCCTGCTCATGTATATCCTGTGGAAGCCCACAAGAGCACTGTGCATGTGGAATACTCCCTTTCTTTACATCCTGAATGCCATAAAAGTCAGGACAGAGGTTTGTCATTAGTCATTTAATATTGACAAGATAAGTCAGTGTGTCCAAAACACATAAAATAACAGTACAGTTCCCAAAATCTGGAAGTCAGTGTATATCTAAATGTTCAAACTCTCTTGGATACATAAATGCTATTATTTAAAACACTTGTTACTTCATCTGTTGAGAAATTTGCAAAATTCATCTCACATTTTGCGCTAAAGTTTCTTCCTCAATTTCAGAAACATTTATTCTATAAAACCAAACATTATTAGTAGCCTTCTAAGAGGTAGTAAACAGTTTTCAGTGCTTCTTGCTTCCCCTTCTACTGTACTTTACACTCTTAACTATAGCTAGGAAGGAAAGTAGACCCAACAGCGGAACACCTGGTGCCCAAGCACTGCCAGCACAGGGTGTGTGATATTCACAATGAACAATGCCTCTGATTGCACAAGGACAAGAAAAAAATTCTCTTGAAGACTGGGCACTTCTAATACATTCTGTTATACATTAATATTTAAATAATGTATTCAGATATTAAAATGAACATACTAAAGGGGCCTGGTTTTATTTTGGTCTGTGTTCACAGCAGTGACAAAAAGCAAGGGGATGAAGTTCACCCTGGAAACTTTGTGTGTTCCTACCAGTTGCTGTGACTACAGATCCACACACACACAGTGCCCTTGACGAAAAAGGCACTACTGGCGCAAGGGCTGCCTCAGAAGAGGAAGGAATTCCTCACAGGTGTATAAATCATTGTGTAACATTGAGGATCTTTCCTTTTTTTAATTTTTTTTTCGGCTGGAGCACCTCAGAAGGAAGACGATAGCAAGAAATGATGCTTTGCTTTGTCCAATCTGCTCAGTATTTAAACCCTTCTGCCTTGGGTGAGGTGTTATCTACTATGTCTTCTGCATGGCAGAGGTGGGAAGCAAATCTGATGACAGTCTGGATCACTTTCTGAAAGGAAAATGATTTGCCTTGAGGCCTTTTCTCCATCATTGTGCACATTTATCTATTTTCTAACCCTAGTGACCACGGAGGAATACAGACCACATGCAAAGGGAAAAAAACCGGTATCTAGGCATGCTTAGTATAAGGGACAGGACACATCGCAAGAAGGAGAAGGTGCACCTGGCACAACCTGGGAGAAGGGAAAGGGACAGAGTTTGGCACAGATAGATTATCATGCATCGAGAAAGCCTTTAGTATTTCCAGTTACCAGCAGAACTGTTGGCAAAACCCATGTCCAAGAGTCCTAAAATTGCTGAAAACGTTTTATTTTCATTCAGTCTGATGCAACTGCAGCTGGCTAAACACTGTAGTGTTAAAGCATTACTAACACTTGCCCTGCCTATGACAGAGAGGTATTGCCTGTCTAGAGGGGCAGTCAGGATATAGCAAGGCTCACAGTGACACGTGATACAAGAGTGCATATGTTGCTTGCTACTCCAGTATACTCTTAGTTGGCTAGATTCACTTTGCACATTTGGATAAATCCTCAGATAAGCGTTATTAGAGGCAGCTTTTCCTCCTGAAGAGCTGCCATGAATGACTTTATTAATGTCAGCCTGAATTTCTTCACGACACTCTACATCTGGCATCTGTTGTGAAGTGAAGGTGATGCAACACACCTGGTAAATGATATATTAATACCAACACATCAACCTGTATGGGCTACTGCTAATTTCGGAATGAATGGTTTATTTTTACATATGGAGCTTTCAGCTATTTGGACTGTGCTCCTACTTCTATTCTGTTGCATTACAATGAGCCAAGGCCTCCGACTTTAAGAAAATGCCCCCAACAGGTAATTTTCTATATCTCTATATCGAACCTCTTTTAAACTTTTTTTTTTCTTCTGGTTTCATACTGAACTTTATCAACTTAAAAAGGAAACCCTTGCCATTCAAAACATCCACAGAAGGAACAGAAGACAACGCATGTCAGGTACTGGGAAGAATATCATTATGATTAATTCCTGGGCTGGATAATTTTGTCTGGAGATAGTGATTAAATAGCCATATTAGTTATTTATTTAAGACACTGTTTAAAATATAGGTCATGGTTTCCAAACGTCTGAGGAAAATGCTTTCCATTAATCTATACAGAACAGAATAAAGACCACGAGAATAATCAACTGCCTAGTCTGCCCTTAAGCATAATTTCTACCTTGCCCTTCACTTCTGTTGAGTCACCTCAAGGCTGGAAATTGCACAGGTGCCTTGGGATGCTAAATTTCCATTCACCTTCACAGGTGCGCAAAGCCTTCAGAATGTCTGAAGAAATTCTGACATCAGAGTATCTGACTAATGCGGTGGCACCCCCGCCACCCTCGGGGGGTGCTGCAACTGCAGCTGCTGCTGTCTGCCTGCCTGTTCTCACTCCCCTCGCTCCTCAGCTGCCAGCCAGCTCTCCTTGCCTACTCCTCACAGCTCCTGTTGCTCACCCATCACCATCTTCTAGCTCTTCTCAATCCTACAGTCCGATCCATGAAACAATCGTGGATACCTCTCTCCCAAGGTTCCCCTCCCAGAAAAGATAAAAGATCGTGCTTCACGCACAATTTGGAACGTTTCTGAAAGTGGTGTTGAGCTCTGTTGCCTAAAAGGCAGGACCAGTCCTGACCTTATAGAGTCTGAAAGGAATTTCTGGTTTAATTCACAGGCTTTAGTGTAAGTTAGAGCAGAATTAGGCCATTTGGTACTAAATTCTCAGGATGTGCCAAAATAAAAATAGTATAAATTCAAGCTCTTCATCCATAATATATTCATCTTGAAGTGCACAGCTGCCATGCATATATTTATGTAAGTGCTATCTGTAGAAATATTTAAGTATTCAGTTCAACTCTGAAAAAAAAATATTTAGAAAAAGTTAAGGAAGGCTAAGCGGTGAGAGTAAGCACGGGAAAGACAGTCATTAGACGTACGTGTCTTCAGAAAGCAGCAAACTGATAACATCTGAATCGCTGAAGAAACGCAGCATAGCTAGAAAACATACACAAAGGGACAAGGATGACGAGACCACAACTTTTCAGCCTACAATTAGATAGCTTGAAGAGGCAGATACAATATTCACTTTTCACAGTAAAAACACTTGTGGCAATCAGTAAAATCCTCAAACAGGAGGCTTAAAACAATGACAATGTGATTAATTTATAGAACTCATTTCCATAACTTTTTTTTTAAATCATTGATGTAAACAGGTTAAAAAGCAAGACAGGAAAAATTCATGAACAACCGAGACATCAAAAGCTTTTGAACACAGAGTGACCTCCAGCCTGAGAGGACCAGACACAGCAGAAGCAGGACAAGGATCAGAAAGGAAGGCAGCAGCACTCCCTACAAACCCCCTTGTCTGAATCGTTCTTTGCCATCAGCTACCGAGAGCCCTGCCCTCTCCCATTACACGAGTTGTCACAGACTTGCCCTACCCTGTTTCCAACCTTTAAAGATAAAAACGCTGCAGATAACCTGTTCTATATAAGCAGTAAGCACCAGGGCTGAAAAGGAACATCTCTACCTCTCCATTCTCCCAGCTGATAAGCAGAACCTCCTTATACCTGCCTCTATTTTTTTTTTTTCAGATTTCTGTTTCCTTCCTTTCTAAACTCGTGAAAAAGTCTTTAGTATCACACGGTGTTACAACACAAGCACAGTCATATTAATCAGCAATATTTTTGTTCTGTTGCATCTCTGGCAGGCTTCTGGCAGTATAGCAACAAACATCCCAGTAATAACTGAGCTTTTAAGCTCACCAGGCTCTACTATTCAGCTGCTGGCATGTGGTCCCTGATCAAAACTTAACTTATACAACCCCTGTACAGGTAGCACACCAAGCAGCAATAACAGCAGCAACACTAATAAACAATGTAAGACGCTGCTCTGACCTCAAGTTAAGAACACAGGTCAACTATCTTCCTAACGATACCAAAATCTATTACTTCAGAGGCTCTTTTCCGAAGCTACACCAATACGCTACTGAATTACAGTGAGGTAGGTAAGTAGGAGCACGATGCCCATTAAATCTCCATAAACAATTAACTTTCGCAGCTGAGCTCTCTTACAAAACACCCTGCCTGCTGACATGGGATGCTGCTTCACTTCATGTAGGTCATTGGTGAGGTAACAGACAGTTTTAACCAGCAACAGCAGAAAAACAGCAAAATCCCAGCACAACACATCCTTTGATAGGTCTTAATAAAAATATAGATCAAGTTTATAGCAGAAGAAATTGAAAAAAAGCAATCACCTCACTTTAATGTATTTTAAATGTTTTCAAAGCATACAGAATTTTACTGCTAAAAATACCCCAACAAAACATACATTCAATGTAAAAAAAATGCCTTAAACTTACCTCTTAGTTTACACTGATTTAATATATTTTTTCTTCTACTTTTCAACTTTCCTTGCATCTTGGGAATATAGTGGTTTTCTCCACCCGCTTCCTTCCTCTCACCTCCTCCCCCTCCAATCTGGCCTCCTTTCCTTCCTTGGAGGTTTTTAAGCTTTAATTTGAGAGTGTAAAGCTGAAAAATATTTGATACAATTTTTTTTTTTAATTAGAGAATTATGCTCCTCACCATGGTTGAAGCATTTCTGGGAACAGCACCAAAAAGCTGGAAGCTACTGCACTGAGTAGCCACAGCATCTCTCTTAAAATCGTCACTCATTTATTTTTCCCAGACAACTACTCTTTCAGCATTTCACTTACAGACATGACTGCAGTTTAGGAGACTAAGGCTAGAAACGAGTCCGAGTCTCTTTGTTCAGCTTTGGAAAGTGAAAACTAGATTCCCAAAATTCCAGCGTGGGCCCATCTCCAGCTGGAACAGGAACAAGACTCACCAAGTGGGATTTGACAATGTATGAGCTGAGGCTCGAGTTAGTCACATTTTCAATGAACTCAAAAGGGTATTGATGATTATATGTTCTAACTGGAGGAGTTAGTTGTCAGTCTGCCTGCAGTGTGCATGTCACCATACCAGGGAAGGGGAAATATTTTAGAGATTGTGTGGGACTGGGCTTGCTGAATGGAGCACTTGGGAAGTCTCCTCTCCTATAATTTGGGTATTGTTGTGGGGGGGAAAAAAAAAAAAGAATAGGCTAGATCTAACAATTTAGGGACACTGCAACATGCATTCACACTCAGGGGTGTTGAAAAGACTCAGCATTTCCATATGTTAGTGAGTGGCAGCCTACAGTCTATTTTAGGTTTCCATTAACTGACAGTAGGCTGTGATTTACAGCCTCTATGTATGCATTTTTTAATTCTTGATGTAATATGGTAAGAGGTTGCTTTCACCTAATAAAGAACACTTTCCTGATACGGTATCAAATTTGTGGTTATGCTAAACAGGCCCTATTTTCTCTAATGCTTACAGATATTTCAGGCATGAGGATTATAGTAGTCTCCCTCACCATTCCTTCTTTGCTCAGTTGTTACATTTCAGTCTTTTCTCTTAAATGGGTTACTTAACCAATGATTTTTAGCTGCTATTGCTTGAACAACAGCAAATTCCTCCTACAATCCACCTATTCGTGTAAAACTCAGCAAATACTTGTCTGCTCTTTTCACATAATCTATCTACATATTCTTCCAAAGACAGTAGTGTCCTTTCAGGCAATCACAAACTGAATTTTTCTCAACCAGGGGAAAAAAAACAATTTAGTATAATTTAGTGTGTATATTTCTGTATACTTAATATGTACTAGCCATATAAAATCAATTCTGAACTAAATTATCCTGGATACATTAGCTCCTTTTTTTTTTCCTCAATCTGAATATGATACATTGATATTTCCTCTTGCTCATGTTTCTAATCTCTAAGTATCTTCTTTTCTGTTTCCTGCTGTTTACATCATCTGCCGACTTCATTAGCATGCTGTTCACTTTCTTTCTTTAATACTATTAATGAAACTGTTAAATAAGGCTGAAACAGAGACCAATCGTTATAGTAGTACCTTGGACAATCAAATGTATCATCAGCCAGGTTTTCTGCAGCAAGGCCGAAAAGCCCGTTTGTCAAAATCATTCCTTTTTAATTGCTTTCAAGAAGTTATTATTTGTAGAATTGACTGATGTTTAATTGTGGTATTACCAGAAAGCCGCCTGGGAAACCTTGGCATAGAAAAGCTGACTGCTTATGTATTTGTTCTTGTTCAAACCAAACATACAGGAAAGTTTAGATTTGCTTCCGAATGGGTTTTAAGTTATTTACTTCAGTTTTCCTTTCTATTTACCTCTTCATACTCACTATTTCATACCAATTTACCGTTATAGATTTGAGATATTTAACTCCATGCAATTGATAAAACAATTAAGTTGCTTAAAAAGCTGTGCAGAAGGGTACATGATAACAAACAAATACTATTAAATGGAAGGTAGTATTATTTACTTAAATAGACACACATAGTGTGGATATATATGAATGTAAAACAGACACAAACAGCTCCAAATACATTTCCAGCATAACTAAGGGAAGCATGAGAGGTCTCTCTCCATTAAACATCAAAAAAACAGATAAACATAAAGAAGGAAAAAACCTATTTTACCTAGTAGTTACTGGTGACCTGCAAACAGACTAACTGAGAATAAATAATGCTAGAAACGAGAAGGTATATAACAACCATCAGGAATGTGAGACCTCGGATAAGTCTTCCAGCACATGTAGCCAAGGCAACGAAACTAATGTTTTTAATACAGCGCTGGCTCGGTTCACAGAAGGAGTTGTGAAAAGGCCGTGCACCCAGCCCTTCCCTCAGATATGCTCGTCCCTATCTTCCTTCCAGCTCTACAACACAACTGTGAATAGCAACAATTCCTAAATTCTAACTTTGTCTTTGAAACTACTGTTTGTTCTCAAGCACATTTTCTTCACGCCAAAAGTCTGAAATTAATACTGCTTGGTTTCGATGCACTGAAATTGCCTCGTGATATCTGAAAGTAAGAAAACCAAATCATTACTCTTCATTACTAAGAAGACACTAGCAGCTAAATTTTTAAGTGTCAGAATTCTGGCTTCTAAAACATGAATTATCAGTAAATACACAAGGGGTAAAGCTTCACAAGTAAGGACATTCCTAAAAGCAATGGACTTTAGACCTGGCAAACGTCTCCGATTAAAAGCTCGAGTTCACTACAGCTATAGAACGGCTATGTCAGGGTTTGTTGTCTTCTCAGAGACCTGAGGAGAAAGGAAATAATCTATACCGCACCGATAACACCCTTGCTATTTGCTCGTTTTTTCAGTGCTACAAAGCATAGAAATCTCTCATGGGTTAGAAAAGATGGAAATTATTTAAATCCAAGTCCCCAGATCTATTTTGGATTTGTGGAGTGTCATAGCAGATAGCAAAGTAAAATTGGGCATTTTTGTACTCAGAACATTTTGTGTACTTAGGTCATTTCGTTCTGAGGTTGTAATCTCAGAAAACACTTCCAGACATGCAAAAACTTCAGCAGATCCCTTTTATACATTAAAAACTAGTCTCAATTAAAAAAGATTATAAAAAGATTTGCTCATGGATATGTATGAGATTTCATGGAATGAAGTGTTCCTGGTCCTCCTTGGAGCATACTTCTCCAAGTTTTTAACTCTTACCAGTGGAAGAAGGATCTTTGGTGAAAGGACCTATTTAAGCTTTATAGTTTATTATTTACACAGACTATCAAAGAAAACTAACAGGCCTATTACTCTAGGTATGATCTTTACATGGCTGAATAGTTCTTGGCCCTTGAAAGCACACGATTCATTGTTTTCATCAGCCTATGATCATAATGATACAAAAAAAAATCACAGTAATTATAGAGCAGTCTTCATAAGAGCTATATTTGATAAGCTATGTTCATCTCTGTTCCAACTCCACTAGCTTCTGTCAAAAGCAAGGATATATTTAACCATTATGTGCTAGCTTGCATAGCTACAATTATTATCCCTGAGAAAACACTAGTGCTCTGGTCCATTTAGAGGTTAAACCTCACTTTCTGTCTGTTAACAAAAATACTGAATAGTTAAAATAAATTGAGAGTGCAATGAATGTTCATAGAATTCAAACAAAGCATTCTTTATGAAATCTCATGTAGAACAGGCATCATCGTATTTTTTTGCTTATCAATTTGATAACCAAAAGGGTAAAGCAAACATATGTATGTCTGTATGTATGCATGTATATGCATATATACAAATATATTTTCAAGAAATACTAGTCAGCAGTGTATCATCATAACTCTGTTTTTCATTGGGTTACCAGTTTCTGTAGCATTTGAAAATTGCAATTCAACTTCAGAAGAATATAAGAAGTTGAAAAAGATATTGAAGACAAAAATATACTCTTTATCTAGAGGAGGCCACCATCAACGTATGAGCAGGAAGAGACAGACAGCTGTGTAGCAGAAAAAAAAAGTAAAAGAAAAAAAAGAGAGAAATAGTTACTCAGCATAGGTCTTCGCACATGAGTACATAAACTGAGCATTAGACATAATCTGTTGCCATCACCAGGTGGCTTACGTACACATTTCTTGCTATGAGGCCTCTGTAAATGCTATTTTGAATTGTTACTGAAAATTTATTTCAATATAATATGAGCTAATAACGAAAGAGTTCAGCAGCAGCACCAGCATAGCCTGGTGCTATTTCAGCTGTTGAATTTCACCAGTGTAAAAAATTCAGACTACCTTGCAGGAAGAAAAGGCTTTTGTTATTGACCTCAAAGGGCTCACTACTAGTGGCACACAACTTCCAGTCTGATGTCATTTCAGCCTCACTAATTCTTGACAACTAAAAATACTGTTTACTTCATAGTATATTTTTAGTTGTTGGTTTTGTGGTTCTTTTTTAAAGCAATTTACATCGTTTCTTTCTTATGCTCTTCACAAACACATTGTGTTCTGCACACAACTGCTTACTTCTCACTGTCCTGAAGAGGAAGCTATGCACACACAGGAGCGGAAGAATACGCCTTGGAGAATTAAATCTACAGAACTGTCATGCGATAATTCACCATTTGGGGTGGAAGGGATGAGGGGGAAAATTTCACATAAAGGTTAAGACATGGGCCAGACAATGGGGCCAAACAATAACTTAGATGATATTAAGAGAATAAAATTCAAAGATCCCAACAATCCGTTTTAAGGCCATGCCAGAACTCCACATGTCCTTCCTACTACTAAAAAGCATGACATATCGTAAAATCCTCCCATCTCATCTACTGCATATAAGATACCCATCTTCTCACCCTGCCATCCAATGCAGCTCAGAATTATGGTGTTACACGCTGCAAGATAAAATGTGCTGTTCCCTAAAATAAAACTTCAAAAGCATACATTGTGCTTGTAGGCTGGCTCACAGTCACAGGAATCATACGTGTCTGTGCATGTGTATGTGAGTGCATGAGACACGAGTACCAAACCTATTGATTAATTTCTAATTAAAAGAGAAGAGAGTGAAGCACTGGGAAAATTCTGAAGCAACCTTGTATTGTGATATGCAGAAGAATGCAAGCTGCAGTTCATTGGTGTCTCCATAGAAACAAGATATATTGGAGGGTGTAAGACATTGTCAGAGGACTAAAAAATTTCAGCTTCAGCAGAAAACAGAAAAGCACCTGAGGGATTTTTTTTAAACAGGAAAACAAAATTAATTATTAATTTCTCATATAGGAAGCATTCGGTTTTTAGCTGAGTTACTTAACATACATCAGGATTTACTTATGGACTGGCTAATCCTATGATTTTCTAATCCATAAAATCTGTACAAAACGCATGGTTACACTTCTAAGTATAACGCCAAAAAGGAATGTAAGTAGGCGCTCAATGAATAATTGAAAGCTCTATTCAACGTGCTGTTAATTCTTGGTACCATTTTCACACTTACTTTAGACATAGTGCCTATGCATTCATACGAATATCGGCCCATACACAGAATCCTGCCTGGGACTGTGCAAAAGGCATCCCCAGGAGAATGAAAGGCAGCAGGGAGAGGTGGCTTCAATAAGACACTGTGCTCTAAACCTGCTCAGCATCCCTCCTACTTCAGAGGAACACAGACGCACAGTGTGCAGCTGCAGCAACTATTTTTAAGAAGTTGAACCCACACACAGGATGGATTAAAAAAGGCTCATCTCCTTATGCCAGACCTGAAGCTACAGGCAGAGGGTTTTTTCATATGTGACCAAGAGACCTGTGCCAGCTGGTAGCTTCACAAACTGGGATGCCGTTCCCTGATTTTCTGCCCAGACCTGGCTACTGCAGCCTCCGGGACAGTCTGCCAGCTGAACCGACCTCGGCACTCTCCTCTCCCCTCCCTTGTCTGTGGAGTTCCCCAGTGCTGGAGATAACTCTGTCTCCTCTTCTACTGGAATAAAATGCTGGGGAAATTATCAGTTAGCAGCTTCCCCATCGAGTCGTTTCTGCTCCATTTCCACAGAAAGAGCAGAAAGTCTGTCACACGCTGCCTCCATCGCTCAGGGTACAGACGAGGTACATACACCCCTGCTTGTGCTACACAAGCAAACTGAAGTTGACAACTGCTGTTAAATCTTGGCTGGAGGTCACTGCAGTTTCAGGAGCTTCTCTGAGGACTGTGTTAAGAGAGTGCCTGCCAGACCCCAAAGGAGGAAAGGTCCTTCCGAATAACGCAGCCTTCTCCTTGCAGCATTGTGCTCCACAAAGCCACGGTGATGTCTAACCCTTCCACAATAACTAACTGCTTTCAGGCTGCTTAGTCAGGAAGATAAGAATTAAAGAAATGGATGAAAAATTTGAGACTTCCCAGCTGCAAACAAGAATTAAGGGCACTAAAAAAATATATCAGTGAATGGGGGCTTTACAGCGTGCATGTCACACACAACCAAGTTCTGTACAGAGGATCCATGTTAGTAAAAATATTCACAGGACATACTGGAAACTAAGTATTATGCATCTTCTTTATCAGTTCTGATTTTCATAATAAATATCGAGGCATTAGAGCTCTGCCAGAGGATGGAGACTGGTTCTTTGGCTCTCTGCATCAGGATGCATCTAAGAACAGAGGCAATCTTTCAATTAATAAAGCACGGCATCTTCCTGTCAATTCCTAAAACTGACATAAAACACAAAACTGAGAGTAAGAGTGGTTATGGCTCGCTTGTGTCCAGTTGTGTTTTTTAACATTTGTGAAAAAAATCAGAGAAATGTGAATGGAAAAACACTCATTTACACCACAGGTTCTCCAATTTGTGCATCAGATCTGAAAGCAGTGAACTTGCTTACAGTCACTTATCTTTCACAGAGAGGATCACAAATCCATTTCTGCCTGCATAGAGTGTCCAGAAAAAGTAAAAAATGATGCATATGCATGCACAAGGAAAATATTTTAAAAGAGATGCAGAAGATGATGAGAACTATTTAACATTGCTGATTTTTTCTATGGAAGATAAGAAGTAAAAAACCCTCAAACCCTAGGATTTATTTTTTCTCTTATGAGGACTAATGCAATGGCCCTGTAATTGACTTCTAGGCTCTGGATAATCACTGATATCATCCTATACCTTTGCTTATATGTACCATTCTTGCCTGCGTAATTGGTCTTACTGACATTAAAGCCATTTCTCACACAAGTAAAATTTACTCAAGGAATAAAAGATACCAGCAAAAGTATGTTTTGCTGAAGGACATAATGCTAAGCTGCTCCTTTAGAGAATCTTTTAAAATCTTATTTGTTACATCTAAAGGAAAAGACAAAAGAGCTATTGTAGCTTCACATCCTTCACTGTGATCACAGCTTTATGCCTCCTGATGACTTACAGACATTGATGTAAAATGAGGAAAGGATACAACAATTTGAAGTCTTTTCCCCTATCCTGGACCCCTTACCCATTTCCCAAACAAGGCAATGAGAAAATTGGAAATTATCAACATTTTTCATGAGTCATACTATGTATTAATAAAAGTCGGGCTGAAAGAACACTAAGCACTAACATTATTAATACACATTGAGTTCCCAGTAACGACTTAGTGTGTCATGCATGTATGCAGATGACTTGCACACTGGACAAACCAGAAAAGAATCCTCCGTACACTCGTACTAGTTCAGCTAAGAGGCAAGTCTATCCCCCAGACCCAAAGGGTCTATGTAGCAAATATCAGTGATCCTAACAAGCTGGTTGTTTCCAGGACTATGACGTACTGCAGTGGGATCACAGCTGAATTTTCCTAACCTCAGTTCTAGGAACAGCAAGATCAAAGATGTCTGCCAGATCTTCTGTCCCGCAGATGCACGCAGACCCAAATTTTTCTGAGATCCAAATTATCTGGGTAGCCAGGGCTCTTTGAGTCAGCACAGGATATATCAATTTTAGCACAATTACTGGAGAAAACACATTGGCCATGCTGGCTGTCACAGAATTTTGTCACATACAGTTATCAGATGTGGGGAAAAAACACAGTGAATAACTTTTATGAGACTGAAGACTATTGCAGTGTGTCCATCATTCAGGTCAGTGGTTATGGCTGTAGTGTGACATTGCTGAATAATAGGTTTAATTTCATGCTCTGCCAAAGGCTTCTTAAGGGACATGAGGGAAGTTACAGAGCCTCTGTTTAATTCTTAAAATAAGGATAATGATCTTTCCTTACTTTAGGGGTATGCTTGGATGAAGACTGAAGCAGGCTGGTGTAGGGTGCAACAGGTTCACATTAGTTTGTTCATATATATATATGTATACCTATGCATACATACAAGTATGAATGCACACAAATCCTCAGGAATGGATCAATGACAAGTTTAGATAAATATCCCAAGTTCACATGCTTTCCTAAAATTTTCAGGCAGCACATCTTATTTAGAAGGAGAGAAGATTTTGTAAATATAAACAGCTTTACAACATACTTGCTAAATCCATCCAGGAGATCATAGTGCAATATTCTTCCTTTAGTTATTTTACCACTTTGGCATATAACATACTGATTGTGAGCACATTTAAGTGAGTTTGTTTGGGTTTTTGCATTTGGTATATTTAATGTGAGCTGCTTTGAACAACTTTATTACTTTCCTCAATTAAAATAAAATAAAGCAGAAAAGGGACACATTAATTTTCTTGCTGGAGTTGCATTTAGCCCTGAGCACTTTGAGCAAGGCGCAGCGATGCACAATATGTTTCACAGTAATTCTGCCTGAGTAAAGCTCCTGATATTAAAGAACAGCCATGCATCCAAGAGACAGTCAGCCTTAGACAGAGACAGATTGACACAGCGTGGTGCAACATTTTTGTCCAGAATCTGGAAACACCTCCTTGTGAAACTTTGGCAAGAGTAAGTTTGCACCATGTGCATCTCCTTGCAAGTTTAATTGTCTGTACACAAGCTATTAGTATACCTTTAGGAGTTAGTTTTCTTAACATTTCCTCTTTCTTTTGGAGCATTCCGGCTAAATGAATACTATTAAGTCAAATAAATGAAAGGCAATCTATGGTGATTTGAGGCTTTTGACCAAGCCTGAAGCCAGAATTGATTAATAAGATTAATAAATAAAGCAGTCTTTGGCTCTAAATCAGTATTGCTATTATACAGGCTGAATTGCTCAAGACAGAGGTTTCACTGGTGTTGACCACAGCTGTCCAAAGCTGATCTCCTGCCATAGTGCAGACCTCCTTCTCTTCTATTTTTTGTTATGATCTCTTCACTGTAGTAAATAAAGGAGCTATGCTTGATGAAAAGAGATATAAAAAAAAATCTAATGAAAAGTTGCGCTAAGAAACAGTGGTCAATGACATTGAAACTGCATGACAAATGTGCAGCAAAATCAGAGATTTCGCAGAAGAATCTGTATGCCGATTGTCTAGTTAATAGCGATAATCAAAAGAATGCTATACAAGACACCTACAAAGAAAAGGCATTAACTGAAAACAGGTGCAATACATTTCATGTCTCCACCTTGCATTTCAGTGCCACCGCACAATGAATCACCATGAAGAGCACAGAAACGGCTTCTTCAGAAGGCTTATCTATCTGCCGGCTAAAACAATGAGCACACTCTATTATGTCCTCTGTGAGCCTATTCACACATTTTAGCTGCCTTACAAACAGTATGGACTACACAAATCACATCACTACAAGTCTACATCACTGTCTTCAGGATAATCCCATGATAGCCCCATCATGCTTTTTCTTTTGGAAATCTAGAGTTTTCTTGGATTTTTGCTTTGGACTTGGTTTCATAAAAACCATAGTTTAAACAGGCACAATGTCCATTCTCATCTATCTATAGGCTACACAAGGCTACACGTGGGCTTCTGTGGTCTTACACAGTTGTCACTGCTAGCAGAAAACTGAAAAGCGTGCAACTATGTAGTTCTGCTGTTGCTGTGGGACTTCTTTGAAGTCATGAACCATTTTACTCTCTATACGTGCACTTCTGCAGTATGGGAATGAACGAAGCATTTGCTAGCAAGTTGCAGTCAAAGTGAGCTGGAAGATAATCTACACCAATACATTGCAGAGCAACCCGCATCTGAGGACATGGTCAAACTTCCACCTGCAAAGGAAGAGACGTGCTGCCTGGTGCTCACTTTGAAGAGAAGCTCCTGGAGGACACGATGCTCTGAAGCGCCCTGAAAGCCATTGGACTAGCTGACTGCCAATGAGGCATTTCTCCTCCATCTGGACGTTTTACATGAGCCGGCAGTGCGCTCATGCAGCCCAGAAGGCCAACCCTATCCTGGGATGTATCAAGAGGAGCGTGGCCAGCAGGTCAAGAGAGGTGATTCTTCCCCTTTACTCTGCTCTTGTGAGACCCCACCTCGAATACGGCATCCAGTTCTGGTGTCCCCACCATAAGAGGGACGTGGATCTGTTGGAGCGTGTGCAGAGGAGGGCCACAAAGATGATCCAGGGGCTGCAGCACCTCTGCTATGAGGACAGGCTGAGGGAACTGGGATTGTTTGGCCTGTAAGAGAGAAGACTCCGGAGGGACCTTATCACTGCCTTCCAATACCTGAAGGGAACCTACAGGAAGGCTGGGGAGGGACTTTTTACAAGAGTGTCCCTCAAGAGGACAAGGGGAAATGGATTTAAGTTAAAGGAAAATAGATTTAGATTGGATCTTAGGAAAAAATTATTCAGTACGAGGGTGGCAGAGAAGCTCTGGTTGCCCCCTCCCTGGAGGTGTTCAAGGTCAGATTGGATGAGACCTTGAGTATCCTGATCTAGTTGAGAAGCATCCCTGCCCATGACAGGGAGGTTGAATTAGACAATGTCTAAGCTCCCTTCCAACCTGGGCCATTCTATGATTCTTTGATATTCCCTGTGAACAACGAGGGCCCTCTCTAGCGCTAAGGGAACACTCTCATCCCCTCTGTGGGACACAAGCTGCTCTGATGCCCATTTGCTTAGATTTCTACCATGATGGACATTGTACACCTCTCATGGTCCAGACCATATCAAAGACAGACATAAAAAAGGCAGGAAACTTACTGCTTCTGCAAAATAGTTGATCCATACTGTCGAACTTGAAGATTCTTCTCTAAAAAAACTACCAGAGATCAATACTTAAAAGAGCATTTCCATGAACTGAAACACTATAAAATTTATCCAAATATAGCTATTTCGAACACTTCACTAAAAAATGGGTTTCCCCACCAGGAAATATTCTGTGACACTTTTAAAAATCAGTGCAACAAAATCTTGAAAGATATTAGAATAAAACAGATTTGGTTTTAAATAGAAGAATTACAAGACAAATTCAAAATTTCAGATGAAGTTTTCACTTTTCATGCACATCATGAAACTTCATGCCCTACGCTCTTTCATGAGGAAAAGGCAGGATGCAACTGTAGAAAAAGCTTCCATTACTGAATTTTCTATTTGGTTCGCCTACACATCCTTACCTACACACCATCCGTATTCCCTAAGGCTCTTTAAATTTCTGCTCCATACTGTGATAATCAGATATATTATGACCTTTTTATTTGACACATTTTTAAACAAAAAAGCAGGTGCCCAGGTGCTGGCAGCAGTGAGGGCTGCAGGAGCAGCAGCCTCTGTGAGGTTCCAGCCAGCTGTGCCCTCCAGCCAGGGTGGTGGCACCTCTTGGGTGACATATTGAAGAAAGGGCAAAAAACGATGCACAAAAGTGAGGAGAGAGGGAAAAAAAGTGAGAGAAGCAGCCCTGTGAGCACCAAGGTGAGAGTAGAAGGAGTGGAAGGAGGTGCTGCAGGCACCAGAGCAGAGATTTCCCTGCAGCCCCACGGAGAGGATCGTGGTGGAGCTGATACCCACACTGCAGCCTGTGAAGACTCATGCAGGAACAGGTTTATCCTGAAAGACTGCAGCCCATGAAAGGAACCACATGGGCAGGGGGGACATGTGAGGAGGAAGGAGCAGCAGAGAGGAGCTGTTAAGGACTGACCGCAACCCCCATTCCCCACCCGGCCCGCACCACCTGGGGTAGAGGAGGCAGAGGAGTTGGGTATGAAGGAGTGAAGTTGAGCCTGGAAAGAAGGAGGAGGCCAGGGGGAAGGTGTTGCTTTCATTTCTCTTTGTTTCTCACAATCCAAGCCTATTTTTAATTGGCAATAAGCTAAATTTTTCCCATGTTGCATCTATTTCTCCTGCAACGACAATATGTAAGTGACCATCCTGTCTTCATCTACATCCCAAAAGCTTCTTCACCTTATTTTCTCAACCGTCCTGTTGAGGAGGGGGAATGAGAGAACAGCGAGGTGGGCGTCTGGCAGCTGGTCAAGGTCAACCCACCAGCAGCACTGAAATCAGAAATACACACTGTTCTAGAAATGAAGTACAGCATCACATCAGATATTCTGTTAATTACAGAAAAAGCACTGCTTGAAGTCATCAATACAGAACCACATCACAGTCATAGAGGTTTGTATTTATAGCTAAGAATTGCAGAAGAGGTTAACAGATGAAGGTTTATCTGCCTTTTATAACAATATAATTTAGAAAAATGCTAAATAGCTTGGTGGAAAGTACACTGCTCCTTGTTCTTTCTGCAGTCTGAAAACAGTGAAAGCTTTCCTCTGCTCGAGGTTCTCTAGCAAGATTTTGATAGCAATGTAGGGAGATGGATTCCAACATTCTGCATAGACAACTAATTTTGGTCTTGGAAGAGACACGCTTAAGTCCTGTTCTGCATCAGTGGAAAGTGAAAAAAGAACACAACGAGCGGAGTAGGTGGGGAACGGGCCATTTTGTGTGTATAAGCAATCTAGTCCAAGCTAAGGTGGAGAAATTGAAACAACGCTCCAGACTAAGCCTTAGTTACAACGATGTAAACTTGGAATAATTTAAACTAATGCCTAAGTGATTCAATAGATTATCTGCTTCATATAAATGCCAAATCACTAACTCGTCCACCAAATCAGATCTCAGGTTTTACAAGAAGATTATATATATATATATATGTTCTTATTAATCTACATGAATCAATGTCTCTTGCCGAAAATGAGGAACCTTCAGCTTTCAATTCAGATTTATGCTTACTTCTGGGGCAAAGAGCTTACATTTTTTTCCCTCCCCCAACAGCATAAGCTACTCATATCTTATTACTGCAATACATCTGTCCAATATCTTTTATCCTTGCAATATACTAAGCTCTTCTCTTCATTTAATGTTACCATTACCAGTGCAGCACCACTTTTTGTTTTATTCTTGTTTTAATAGAGAGAACACAAAAGCTATAAAAAAGTCTCCTGAAAAAGTCTCCAGCTAATGCAAGATTGTTATATTTCTGATTTGCCCAGGTCCCTTTTGCTGCATAAAATGTGTGAGAAAAACCAAGTGAGATTTAGAGCATGTATTTTAAAACTTTCCAAGAGAACTCTCACGAATATTGTGTCCAACCTGGCTGTGAACGTATGAAAAACAGCTAACAGATACTCTTGGCTACTTAGTTTACCCCTTAGCCCCAAGAATATTATTTTTAAGAGATGCTTTTCACAAAAGGACAAGGCTGCAGCTTTAGGTGGCAATGTGCTGAGCAGAAACAAACATGTTTATGTCTTCTGGGTGGCCATCTGACCTCCAATTTTGCCCACTACCAATGATTTGATGGAGAGCATCTATAAACTTTTGCTGAAAAACAAATGAAAATCATACAAACATCATTTTGAAACCAACTTACAGAACACTCAGTCAGATGCCTGAATCTATTGATTTTGTAGGTTTGGGGAAGGTGTGGTAGATGCCTACTTGCCTTTACTTGGGCAAATCTTTATTTTACACTTCTCATATTCTACACAACTCCTCCGTAAGAGTGTCCTTCATTTGAGAAGAACAGCTGCTAGCACGGTAATCACAGTGTTCTCTTTTGTGTTGGAAACAGTAGCTAGGAATCCTGTTCTCAATTATTTTTCTGTTCGTGAGACGTCACAGATGCATGAATAAGACCACTTAAATTTAACATGAAAATATAAATTTAAAATGTTTTGAGGAATGCTCATTTTTCAATATCCAATGTGTTTTGATTTGTTCATATATTTCAATGTCTCAAAAAATTCAGGCACGTAAGCTTTGTCTGAATTCCCCTGGAGCAGGGGCACAGGTGCCACGCCGTGTGACCGGGAACCATGCAGTCCCCCAGTGCGGAATTCCATGGAAATCTATCTTTTCATAACCAACTAACTACCCCAAGTTTGACTCTTAGTGGCACACTACTTGGAAATTCAAGGGTTGTCTCTATTATTATCAAAGTAATGCATCTGAAGACAGACAGTTCAACTTACTTGTTATTATTGGATGATCCAGGGGCTTGAGCACCTCTGCTACAAGGACAGGCTGCGGGAGCTGAGATTGTTCAGTCTTAAGAAGAGAAGACTTTGGGGGGACCTAATAGCTGCCTTCAAATACTTGAAGGGAACCTACAGGAAGGCTGGGGAGGGACTTTTTACAAGAGCGTCCAGTGATAGGACAAGGGGAAATAGGTTTAAGTTGAAGGAGAATAGATTTAGATTGGACCTTAGGAAGAAATTCTTCAGTACGAGGGTGGCAAGACTTTGGAATAAATTGCCCAGAGATGTTGTGGCTGCCCCCTCCCTGGAGGTGTTCAAGGCCAAGTTGGACAGAGCCTTGAGTAGCCTGATCTAGTTGAGAGGCGTCCCTGCCCATGACAGGGAGGCTGGACTAGATGATCTCTAAGGTCCCTTCCAGCCTAGGCCATTCAATGATTCTATGATTTAACATGAGTGAAAATTCTAGAAAGCAAAAAATGTTATTTTTTCACCCCTGGGGGATAAGAAGAAAAATGTTTGTATTGCATTCAGAAGAGGGGCACTGCTAAAGAAAAAAAAATAAATATAATGGTTGATCTCCTGATATCTAACTGCTTATAGAATTTGGAACTGAAGTCAGTGAAATTGTGCCATTAAATTAATACTACAGCAATACTCATCTGAAATACAATTTGAAATATGTGAGTTGATTTTCAGGTCTCTGTGCTGCTTGTGGGTACGATATCTCCTCTTTCATTCTCATGCTCAATGTAGTAGGGCACACGTGATGCCTTTCAGACTCACTGGTTTTCTGAGTGCTTCAAAACTAAAATGCAAGTGTAGAATGTGTTAAAGAGTTGCACTTCCAAGTAATTCCTTAAGACAATCTTAAACCAAATCTCACCTGTGGCAGTATCTTCCATATATTTTCAGTTTCGAAACCTTAATTTTTTGAAGGTAATGCAAATCTGTGTTATTTTTTAGGCCTTTAAGTCTGCCCTTGCTTGACTACTGCTATAATTTTAGGTTTTAAATCTGAAGAAATGGAAAACATGGTTGAAGAAGAGATTTGAAAGTGAGTACATTAGTGGCCAGGTTCCCTAGGTGCCTTCACTAATTTTTGCATGCAGAGTCTCTTTCACTAGACTTCTTCAGAGTCCCAGAAAATTGACAGAAGAGAATCGATGGAAATATCTTCCCCTCTGTGAGGATAATTTCCCCTTCCTCAGCATAGACAGAAACATTTATGGGCACCATCAGATGTAATTTCTATCAATTTATGTCAGTAGTGCTTCCCAAATATATCAACTTCTGTACTTTTATCTCACAGAAGACAGCCTTCTGCTACCTAGAGCAATATTATCAACCATACTTTACCAGGAATTACTTGTGAAGAAACTATGTGACCTGTTCACAACCAAAAATGTTTTCAGCACAACCACATCTCCACTCTCCACCACAGTGCCTGACAAATTCATCCTGCTCTTTTTTTAACAGGAATAATGTATATATCCCAGAATCCTTCTGAATAATTTATCTTTATATTATCTGCTGTTAATGGCATGAGCATGTAAGTGAAATAAAAACACCTAAATCAGAGGGATTAAACTGGCAAAAAGCCAGTATGACTGCTTTGTTACTTTTCTGAAAAATCACATATTGGTCCCATGGGGGCCTGGTTTGCAAAGATCAGAATAAACAGCATCATTGCATGAAACAGTGAAGACTGAAGTATTTATGAACTACTTAAATTGCAACCCTGTGTGAGAATTTGGGGGAAGCTATTAATTATTCATTTATAAATTAAGAGTGGAAATTTTAAATTTACTTATCAACAGCCTTATTCACTTCAGAATCTCATCACTAGACAAAGACTATTAGCCCGAAATTCACATTTTACTGATCTGGTTATTTAAAATGTGAACGGTTACCGAAAGTGCTTATCTGAGAATTGTGTACCCGCATTTAAATGATACAAGACCAGAATTTGAGTCCATCACTAGAGCTGCAGTGTCAGGAGCACTGATTGCACTGTGTAGGTGGCCACAGTGCGGGGCAGGGAGCTGAGGCTCCAGGCATTTTTTTTAGCATCCTCCCTGGCTTTCGTGGTCTGTGCTATCCAGCAGTATCTCGAAGGAGGCACTCACTGAGCTTTCTGCCTCTCTAACTGAAAGAGAGTGTGGATGTGTTTGCATGTGAGCAAATGCCTGCCTCTGCTAACACATGAGAGCCTTCCTGTACGAAATCAGGTACAGGAGACATGAGATGCAAGGAGAACAAGAGAAATGAGAAGAGAATCTCAAGATTACATTATAATAAATACATATCTGCTCCTGCTTACTGAACCACAGACTTATCCATAAATCCCCACGCTCAGATCAGACACTCAGGGGTTTAATACGAAGCAGTCAGTGTCTAGACAGCTTCGTCCTATCTGGGAATCATGAGAATGACAAGAAGCAGGCACTCATTGCACAACAGGCACATGAGAGACCCATCGAAGGAGTACTACAGCTGGCTTCAAGGGACACCAACCACAAAAGGCAGAGATGATGTGCTCAGTCCCAGGAAAGGGAGTTTACCATGTTAGAAAGCATCTCCCTTTCCCCACAGGGTCTTACCCCAGAGCCCACCAAAACCAGGGGGAAGCTCATACTCATTTTCATCTAGACCACACCTAAACTGTTACTACTACTGCTTTCTTTATAAATTACAATGCAAATGTTGCACTGTAAGACATGATGCTAATACTGATGTGCATATAGTAAGAATCATGAAGCTCCATGAAGGTCTGAACTGCATCAAAATCTACAGGATTTTAAGGCACGGCCATTTAACTGCCTTGAGCCCGTGCAAGAAATCTGAAGAACACTCAGAAGGCTGCACAATGCTAACTGTTGCTAACAAGTGCCCTACGCAAAAAAAAAAAAAGTGAAAATTATACCAAAGTAGATTTGCTGGTATTGTTAGTTCACCATAAAAAATTTGGATTTTATCT
Source organism: Apaloderma vittatum (assembly GCF_000703405.1). Classification (NCBI taxonomy): domain Eukaryota; kingdom Metazoa; phylum Chordata; class Aves; order Trogoniformes; family Trogonidae; genus Apaloderma; species Apaloderma vittatum. The sequence continues at coordinate 139,196 of NW_009723247.1, forward strand.
GTTTCATCACCCTGCTATGACAGCTGCAGTGTGAATGCTAAGGACAGGGGTTCACCTTTGCTTCCTGCTACAAAAACAAGATCTTACTCCGTGCTTAGTTCCATAAAGTCCTCAGCCTTCATTTGCTTTATAGGTGCTGCTAGAATGGAAATTATGCTGATAACTGAGTCACCTTGTTCTGCAGAAATATTGAAGGGAAATACTTTAGCAAAATCGGTTGCCAAAATCTTACAGATACTTCTCCCCTCAGAAGAGGTTTTTAATTTGTCATGAACTCGATCTGTTTTAGGAACCTAACATTTGGGTCAGGTAAACTTATCAAGATGATTGTTAATAGTTCTTTGGCTCTAGATCTGATTTAAGAGGCTCTTACTGAAAGTTAGTCTTACTCCTAGTTCCAGATCTTTTCCTGTATCAACCTCAAAAGCCCCAAGTCGTGCTGATCAAGAGGTTATCTGGTGTTCTTTAAAATGGAACTGTGAAATGACATGCTCAGAGAAAATGGAACTACGCATGCACATACACACACACAAAAAGAAAATAATTTTTTAAAAGGCTTGTCTGCGGATTTTTGAAAAAGCCAGTCTTGTCAAAGCTGTCGTTTGGAGTGTGGCCACAGAAAGAGCCATGTCAGCACAACTATGTGCACTTCAGGCAGGGAGTGGGATGGAACAAGTGTCTGTAGGCAGGATATGAACCTCTTCAGACAGATCTGCGAAAGGAATAATGAAGTGGTGCCACAACTTCAGTGAAAATATGGGGGAGATAAATGCTTAGACGGCAGTTCAGAGCAATAGCACAAATTAATTGTCTAATTGTAAGGCATAATTTAAGCTTTTACTAAGTCTATTAAAATGTATACAGAATACATATTTATGAGAAAAATACCATTGACTCCATATAATCAATAAAATCAAGAGTCCCTATGAGATTCAGCTACTTAGCCTGCCAATCTTTATGACATTACAGTATTATTCCTCTTGGTTTAAGATGTTTTCTCCTTTCTGTTTTCTCCTGCTATTATGCCTGCACAAATGGGAAGAAGCCAAATGATTGCACTGAGGAAACAGTGAGGCTGAATAGACACAAAATGCTGTCAAACACACCAAGCAAACAGAAAAAATATGCCTTTAATTTCTTTTAGTTCTTCTCTATTACTTCTATCAGCAGTAGGGCAGGGGGAAAGAAAATAAACTAGATGCAAGAATGATTTTCCAAACAACAATACCCCACTGAAAGAGCCATTGATAGAATTTATAGGACTAAAAATGCATGAAGAAAACTGGGATTAAAAAAAACACCTCTGGAGAAACATATAGAATAGTTCCCAAATTCTGTGCCCTCTCCCTAGTCGTACAGCTGATGGGAACGGGGAGGGATGTCAAGTTTGGAGGTGTTTAACCAAGGCCTCGTCTCTGAAAGGGGAGAGCCAGCACCCTCCTAGGGAAAGCCTGACCCCCTCAAAATCAAGAACATCTTGAACCGGGCCCACAAAGCAACACTGAGTTCACTGCCCCCTCCAAACCCCGCAGCAAAATTTCTACAGGAGATGAACTCGCTTCACTTGGGTTTCCTTGTTATCATGTAGTGGAGAAGCTGCGGCGAGGGAGGTGCCATGGCTGCGTGCTGAGCTGCCATCTGATCCCCGACACCCATTCCTCTGCATTCCAAGTGCAGGACCTCAGCGGGCAGCGGGGATGTGGTGCTACGGACAGGTGGAGAGGCTCCCCTATGCCACGCGCTCCCCAGGCGACGTCATCACCCGCGCTCCCTTACAGGAATATTTATCTCGATGAGCCTGGCCTGCCCTTGACCCTTCTAACTCCGCGGGCAAAGCACACGAGGTCTGGAAGAGCTCCTCCCTCTTCATGAACTGTTGTGAGATTCCTGCCTGCAGGAACAGTACCTGGGTCTGACAAGTGAAAAAGCTGCCTGGTATTTTCTAGCCGGTATTATTAAGCGGTGGGTTGCCCTTACCATGATCCCCATTAAGCCAGTAAGTGTTTTGCCATCAGCTTTAGCAGAAGCATGTTCAAGCCCTAGATACCAAGGATTTGATCACGGCAGGTCCCCTAGAAAACGAACTGAAATTTATAAAGGACTTTGTTGCTCTCGTATCGAAACCAAATAAAGTGGTGAGAATTGAGAGGACAGACAATGCACAACTGTTTTCACAGAAGATTATGATACAGATCAGCTAAAACTTGAACCTGAAAACAAAGACTGCCTTCCTCAGAAATTGGATGGAAATACATGATTCTTAAGTGATTTTCTGCTTTGGATCTATTTCTTGCTTTCTTTTGATGAGCAACGGTCATCTTTAAATCTTCGACTTTGATGCTGCAAGTTATTGCTATGACAAATGGTGCAGTGACATTCATTAATGGCCCGCTGTTTCTCTTAAGATGCTAATGGTGACTACGATGCAGTTTCACTTGACTTAAGAAATCTATGCACTACTGTGAGGTTTTCTCTATATATGACTAAATGCCCTACCGTGCGGGTTTTCTGACAGTAACTGACTTGTTACTCTATTTGTACCTTGGTAATGTACTGCTAAGAGGAATTAATAGCTTGTTAAGTAGAACTACTTTGCTGCTCTTTGTATGCTTTGCTGGCATTCACACTGTCCTGTATGATTTTCAGGCTTTAATATCAATTTTTCAAGCACACCTTTCAATGACAATTATGTTACAACGACAGCTATAACTTGTATTGGACCACTCCATGCAAATCTTTCATTGTTGCAGGTATGAATATTTTATATTACACAATGAGAAACTAAAAGCAATTCAATTTGATTTAGCTATGGGGTCTCCAGTCAAGGATGTGTGGTTTCATACATACTCCAGCCCTTTGCACTGACCTTGCGCAGAATTTTCAAAGTATATATAAAAAGGAAAAATGTATTGCCTGTGGTACCTAGAGAAAATGAAGCTGGACCACTCACAGAATATGTGCTATGATAAGCTCTTATCAGTGAACAGAACTTCCTTTTAAAATGAGTGTAAAAAGACAGCTTATTTTCCTTACTACTCTAGACTAATTCATTAGGATTTTATTTTTGATAGTGACTAGGAATCATGGAAATGTTGATCCCGTAGTCTTTCCTTTGTGTGCAAACTTAACTCCCTTTATATTCACATCAGAGGCATCTATCTGGTCTCATTTATACTGTACTCATCAAACTTGAATGTTCAGAAGTCCAGCTATTCAAGATTTTCCCCCATGCATTCCAGCTCAAATTCAGGCCTTTCTCCTCAAAAAAATAACCCCTAAATTATTAATTATATAAACTTATTACAATGAAAAAGCCAAGAGCATAAATTTACGTATCTAAGAACAAAAATTCCAAGAATAAAAATCAAGAAGTTTTGAAAAAAACATGGCTGAGATGTCTAATATATTGGCCACAAATAATAAGTAATATTTATGGAGCATAACTAATATGACGTAATCTATGTTACAGTATTGTATGACTCCTGAATATCTATTCTAAAAACTTATTAGATAAAGCAAACATGAATACTGCATGCTCCGTGCTATGGTCATTTGTCCTTCTCTATGGTTGTTACATTCATTTAGGAACTGTGTACACTGTTTTAAACATAATGGATGGAATGCTTTTATTTATATGCCCTTCAGCGTGCTTATTACTCCAGTTACGTTGATTATCTTTCCTATTTCCTTTTAATGTTAAATTGTTTTGTGGTGTTTTTTTTCAAAGCTTCTGCCAAACCTGCTTTCATTTGGGGAAATTTATACGAGAGATGCAAAACTGGTAGCAAATTGTAAATGTCATATTTTTTTTCTAATAAAATTTCAGAACAATAAGTTGACTACAAAAAGCAGTGACTACACAGTCGTTGCTTTACGTTTATTCTCTAAAAGATGCACCCTGCAAACTGCTCGATACTTGAAACCTGATCAGCTAAGCTACATAACAGTTGTACGCCTGAATTACAGAGCATGTAATTTGGCCTCTACATTCAGTATATGTCACTTTACTTCAACTTTTGCTTAACATGCATAAATGAAATCTGTGGAAATGTCTTCATTTTTCTAGATCACTTTACAAGGCATTTACAGTGAAATAACTTCCAGGAAATGTATTAAACAAACCTAATTATGCAATTATTAGAACAAAATAGCCTTTATTCTGTGGGTTGTTTTTTTTTTGCAAAAGCAAAGGATAATGTCAGGCAGAATGCTGCTGTTTAATATGCTCATGTGCTCAAGTACCTTCACTTGCCTTCTAGCATTTTAAAATAGTACGTTTTATTCAAAAAACGATGCCAATAGTCACCAACTTTGTTAAACATCCTGATTTCAATCAACTAGTAAATACTGTTTAACTGTGTTCATGTTTCAGAAGATACATTTTGAAATGTACTGCACTGGGCACTACACGATCATGTTGATCACTTGTTGCTAAATAAAAAGGATGTAGGCTGTCTCAAATGACAGGGAAACATGACAGATATGGATCTATGAAGTATTTATGAGCAAATGCAAGAGCTGATATTAATGCATGCCTGTAAAATAATCACATTGGTACTGCAGAAATCAAACCTTCAAACTTCTCCACAGAAACGAAGAAGAAACAACAGTAATTACAACTTGGGAATTGATGAGAGCCAGCCTGCACCTTTGTTCTTATTTCACACAGATCTAATTTTTTTTCTTCTTTTTTGGCTTTGTTCCTGCATAAACTTTTAAAGACTGAGCTATTTTACTTGAACATCAGATATCTATACCGGCAAATATAAATGTATTGTTCTGAGTTTTTTTACAAGCATATCTAAACCTAGAAGGACTAATACTCGTGGGGAGAAAAAATAAACAGAACCTCTCCTGTTGAAAAGTTTAAGACATAGAAGGGAAAAAATACATAGACTACTTCCCATATCCAAACATTTCAAGCCATCTGAACACTGTTCACTTGCTGCAAAGTTGCCAATTCTAAAACCAGGATTATATGAATCTTACAGGAGGAGACCCAGTAACCCAGTGATCCTCCAGACCTCTGCTTAAAGGTATGTTTCTCTAAAAAAATCCTATCTCAAATCTTAACCCTTACTGTACAATGAATGCTAGCTATCCAAAGGAGTGCATACTATGTGTGTGATCACAGCACTCTCTTAAAGAATATTTCTGTACAATAGCATTTTTGTTAGCAGTATTTCTATAATGTAAAGGCTCCTATCACGGTGCAGCAAATATGTGGGTTTTTTTTGCTCTTATCTCACGTAGTGCACTTGATAAGGGGTACTACTGAATCTTCTTCTGCACGCTGCATTACAAAGAAAACTGTCTTTTTGTAAGGCATTTTCTCTCCACTGCTTTCACATAAAATAAAGGCTCTTGTAACTGGATGTATCTGACTGTATTAACACCCAAATGAAAACTGAAACCCTTCTAGTTTATCTGAAGTATAAATCCCCGAAAAGATTCTTGCCTTTTCAATTGTGTTCGCTGTAATAAAGGTTAATATTGAACTGAAGTTAGCGTATTCTAGCATCACATGTTAAGTTCCGAATCTGTATGTGTAATCCATTTTCTTTTTTAACATTGAAACTAAATAATAGGAAAAAATGTTGGCAATATTATTAAAAATAACAGAGCAAAAGCATTTTACTTAAAGACAGTTCAAACCTATTGCTTTCACGAGGAGGAAAAAAATCATGGTGCAAAGTACTGGGGGGAGGGAAGGTAAGAGCATCTGTTGAAAATTAACTACTTCAACATTAATTAACACATAATTTTCTACCTGACGAGATGGTGTTGTAGAAAGTATAAATTGAAAGCACAAGAGTAAGAAATGAGTCATCTTTGACTTACCGTATCAAAGACTATTGCTGTATTGCAGTCAGCATCCAAACACAGAGCATGAAGCTTCTCACAAATCAGAAAAAATATACGATCAATGAACAAATCACAGTCATTGTAAAAATAAAGGCCAGCGATTACAGTATGTATCCAAGGGTCTGGTTAGTCACAGCTTTGACTAGCCTGCTACAGAGCTCTGCAAAACAAGTATACTGCAGCAGTGTGGCAAGCATAGGATTGCAATGCATGTCCCATATATTCAAGCATAATAGAAAACATGGTCTGGAGCTTATTCCATGTGGAAGTGGGGTTTGTTTTATGCAGGCAGAAAAAAGAGGGAGTTTTTTTCCTACATAATAGAATTAGAAATTAAGATTTTTCTTGATTATTGTACACAATAATTCCCCAGGATATCAATTACATAAAGCAGCTGCGTCTGTCTTCCGTTACCCAGATAAATGCCTGTAATCTCATTTCACAAATGATCCTATTTAGACAGGAGCCACCTATTGTGATGATATCATTTGCTCTAGTATCCATAAATGGGCAACTTCCTACCGAACGTCATGACCACTGACGACACAAATTTTTATAATATTGAGTGGGCAGGGTGGTTGATGGGGCTCCATCAATCTACAGCAGCTTCTGCTGATGTGATAGCATGAATCCTGCATAATCATCTAAAAGGCTGGATATGAAGAGAAGCATTAAATATGAAGAGAAGCTCATTAAACAAAGAAAAAAATACCTAAAACTGGAAAAAAAATCCTAGAGAGGTAGTAAAGGCAAATAAAACACAACTACCTAGCAGCGGCACCTTTTCAAATGCCTTCTGCACTCACGAGGATAATGGTAGATGGGGACAAAATCACTCTCAGTGAAGAAGTGTGGCTGTCGGTTTCTTTTTAACAAAAAATAAAGACTGTATATCCTCTCTTCTTGCAAATGAAAAATGTACATTGACAGGAAAAAGGACCAGTGCTTCAGTGATGCACAAACTAGCCCACTCTTAGTGAATATTTTTAGAATTAGCAACTGCTTGTCACAGTAGCTTAGAAAACGAACTCTGTAACAAAATATCCTTAGACTGTTTGAAATCCAGTCTGCTAGACTAGTTTGCTTCATGCTCTAGCTACACGGATTTCATTTGTCAGCTCAGTGTTTCCTTAAGAAAAATCATTCCATCAAATATACATATTTGGGAAATGTTATGATACTCAACAGTAAGCTGAAATTAGTTTCCATCTGCCTGCTTTAACACATGGAGATCTGAGGAGAGTTAAAGGTGATAAAGGTTTCGCATGCTTCCCCAGCCTTTCCCCGAGGGACTCACTTGTGCCTAGTGGCTAAAGCAAACTGCTTAAGAACTTCCTATTTAATATTTTTCCTGGCAGAAGTTGGTAAGAACTTCAAAGAAGGTCCCCAGTTTCAAAAAATTACCTGAGGGCATTTTTCAACAGGATCTCCACAAGTTTTGGTTTACATACTCCTGCTTTGAACAGAATGAGCTGCACCTGAACAATTTCTTAATACACAGACAAGAAACGCAAAACTTTAGGACCCATCCACATCAGTGTTTGGACAATGCTCACCAGAATGCCAGTCAAGCTGGGTGTTTGGGGCAGAAAACTTTAAAGCTTACAAGCACAAAACCCGAGAGTACTTTATATACATTGCTACAGGTGTAGTTCCAACACAAAAGGGTCCACTTATCAAATTCCAGCCCCTCCACTGGAGATGGCTCTTGTTATACCTTATGTTTACTTAGTAACTTTGTGTCAGCGAGCACATTTTACTAAGTTTCTGTATTACACATATTATGGAAGGCAAGCAGTGCAAATATTAATAGTAAAAGCAACTCTTTTGGAGTTGACTGCTACCACAGTGTCTCACAGCAAGTCTAAATGGAGTGAAAGCAAAATTTCAGCACAGCATCCGTGGCTCCCAGACACAGCTAGGCTGTCAACAGATTTTCTAAAAGTACCCTAAAGAGAACTTCCTTCCCCAGAGATTAAAAACAATGGAGAAAACCATTTTAGAGCTCTAAATAGCCATTTAGCCATCAGCAGGTGCTTTCCTTCTCCCTCCCTCCTTGCTCATCTAGATAAGACCAGCTGATCTCCCTAAACAGCTGTCTAGGCAAAGACATAAGTGCAGCTTTGACTCTGGGGATCATAACCCTTTCATTTCAGTACTGAGTGGAAGTAGAAGAGCATATATTCTGTGTGTCCAAATGGCATAAATTCCATGTGTTTCCATGACAAAAGATAACACAATAAACAGTTAGAAAGTGGAAGTGTGTGTGAGTGTAACTGAGATTGATGGCCCAGAAGTTTCTCTCTTGGCTAGATAAAAGATGATGAAATGGGAATGAGGGGGAAAAAAAAGGCAAAAGATAGCTGAAAAGAATATTCATCACTGCACCATCAAATTCAGTCCTGCCTTGGGAAACACCAAATGTCAGATTTTCTTGGTAATGCATGAAGACTTTCAAGGCTATTTCAGGACGTAGTAAGAGAGTGTGCATTTTCTTAATATCTTTTTCAGCATCTGAGCCAAAGGACGTCACCGGTCTTCCTTAACCTAGTTTTGGGCTTACCAAGCACACAGTGATGAGCTTAGAGCACAGCCTTCCCATGCAGAGGAAGATGCTAAACATGGTCCAGTGGAAGATGCTCTCATGTTTCTGATCTTTGCTTAAAGGCCTCTAGGCTTTTTAAGATACAGTGTTAAGAACGGACCATCAATCCCAAATGGTTCCCATTTGTGTAGGGAGATACTGTGAGAAAATATCCCAAATATATTACTGTCACAGGAGTGGCCTGAAGGATTATACTGAAAGGACGAGTCACTCCAGTGAAAGAAAACCTGTTGTATTCGGTCCAAGGGAGACTGACATAAGGCAGAATATCTAATATCAAGCAAGCAGTGGACACTTGACAAAAGTGCAGACCACACAACAGAATATCCTACTCCTCTTAATGTATTTGCTCTATGTTTGGGATCATAAAAATCCCCCAGATATGCTAACAAATAAGTCTAAATGACCTTAGACCATCTTTGCAACTCCTACTCGTCTTCATTTGGCTTATTCTAACACTCTTTTCTAACATTTGAAAACTACGTCTCTCCAGGCATGAGGGCCAGTCTATAAATCTGCAAATTCCTGGGCAGAAAATAAGCAGTCTAGATCCTCTTTTAAAGGTCTAGACTTTCCACTAATTACAATTGAAAACTAAGTCATAAAACACCAGTGGATTATTGAAACTCCATTCTGAACTGTAGAAGAGAGAAAGATGTTACCTTCTAAAACACCTACCGATAATTTAGTACTGTATTTCGTCTGTGTGGCCATATTTTGGTAGTAGGGAGACTACCATGGTGGCTTCTGTCAGAAGCCGCTAGAAGCTCCCCCTAAGTCTGAGAGAACCACCACCAGCCAGCTCCAAACACGGACCTACCGCTGGCCAAAGCCAAGGAAACACTGACAGTGCCTCTGTGGTAATATACTTGAGTAGGGGGAAAGTTACTGTGCAAGAGCCAATTCAGCTGGAGAGAGGAGTGAGGATATGTGAGATAAAACAACTCTGCAGACACCAAGGTTAGTGAAGGGGAGAGGGAGGAGGTGCTCCAAGTGCCAGGCAGAGATTTTCCTGTATCCTGTGGTGAAAACCATGATGAGGCAAGCTGTCCCCCTGCAACCCATGGGTGTTAATGGTGGGGTAGACATCCATCTGCAGCCCATGGAGGACCCCACACCAGAGCAAGTGGATGCCTGAGTAGGCTGTGACCCTATGGGAAGCCTGTGCTGGAGCAGGCTTCTGGCAGGACCTGTGGCCTCTTGGAGAGAGGGGCCACAGTGGAGCAGGTTTGCTGGCAGGACTTGTGACCTTCGAGGGAACCCATGATGGAACAGTCTGTTCCTGAATGACTGCACTCCATGGTAAGGACTTACACTGGAACAGTTCATTAAGAACTGTAGCCTGTAGGAAGGACACACACTGGAGAAGTCCATGGAGTACTATCTCCTGTGGAACGGACCCCACACTGCAGTAAGGGAAGAGTGTGAGGAGTCCTACCTCTGAGGAGGAAGGAGCAGCAGAAACAACATCTAATGAACCAACAACAACCCCCATCCCCCATCCTCCTGCACTGCTGCAGGGGAGGAGGTAGAGAAATTGGGATTAAGGTTGAAGAAGGGAAGGGTGGGGGAAGATGTTTTTAAAATTTGGTTTTATCTCTCATTACCCTTCTCTGATTAATTTCCACGGATCAAGCCTGTTTTGCCCTTGACAATAATTGCTGAGTGATCTCCCAGAAGCCTTTCATTATATTTTCTCTCCCCTGTCTAGCTGAGGAGGGGAGTGGCAGAGTGGCTTTGGTGGGCACTGAGCATCCAGCCAGGTTCAACACACCACAAGTAGATAGTCTCTTTAAGGCAGAAATGGAAGGAACTGCTTCAGTTACATGAGCTTGTCTGCTGATTTGAGTAGCAGGAAACTCTGCCATCCCCAGTAAGTATCACTATAATTAGAGAGGAAACATAAATCCAACAAAAAACTGTACAAAAAACATATTTCCAATGCTTTCTTTTTAAACTGCGAACAATCAGCAATCAGAAAAAAAAAAAAAGTTAATTGTTACATATCATCCTTTTTCCAGAAACAGAGTAGGAAAACAGTTATGTGCAATGCATGATGTTTCCTTTAATGTTACTCAGGTCACTCCTTGTGTGTGTTGATCAACAAGGGCCACGCACACTAAGACAATGAAAAACCTTGTAAGAACTTTTACCCCTGCTCATCTCTACAGCAAACAAACAGGAAAATTAAGCAAGGGTGTTGGACAATTAAATTTTAGTTTGCTATTCTTTCTAATGTTTGCAGCCAGGAGCATAAAAGCTAAAGGCTAAAAAGCACATCACCCTTCTTTTAGCCAGGTCTCCTTGTGTCTAAACTCTCTTAAGGAGCTGACCCTAAGTGACAGGACACATTGGACTGACATTACTACAAGAGGAATCACACTGCCGTACTTAGGAAAGACTCTTCCTCAAACTTCTCTGAGATTCATCACTATTGCTTTCCAAAAAGACCACAGAAAACTCCAAAGGGGGATTTCAGTCTCATAAGGCCAAATGTAATTTGTCATAATGCAATAATGATGATGAAGAATCGTCTGCGGTTTTTAATTACTTGTCAAAATCCTATTAACCAATAAAGAACTAGAAATACCTATTGCTAGTATCACATCTAAATAAATTCTTAAGAATAATAATCACAATAAATTAATACTTAATGGCTAAAACAATCAGGAAAAAGCCCTGTTCATAAGCTCACTTTTTTACCACCAGCTGCAATGCTGGTATCCCAAAGAAAACATGAGTGTTCAATTTAATTTCACACTCCATTAGGAATACAGGTGTAAAAAAATATACCAAATAAAAAGTGACATTTTCTGATGGGAAAACACGTAATTTTCACTTCAGTATCAATATTAAAAATAATTGAGAATAGAAACATTTAAATTTTTTAAGGGGCCTTTGCTTTGTTTTTCAAAGTCTGGTTAGCCCAAGTGTTGATTGATAAGGGATGACCATGGCTTGCATCTAGTGACCCACTTAAATAAATCACCATTGTTTGGGAGATTAGAAGAAATGGATAAAAAGTTCTGTTTGATGTCATTCTGCCTTTGAAACGGTGCATTTTACTAAGTCATTCTCTTTGTCATGGAACTCCCCACTGCTTTGAAAAGGAGCTGCGTTGAAACATTTATGGCCCAAAAGTTTGTGCAAAATACTGTTTAATATAAGCAGTAACTAAATTCTTCTACCATAGACCTCGATATGGTAGGATGCCTCGTAGAAACAGCCAAAGGTCAGACGGTTGGCAGGCTTCATTCTCATGGCCTATAAATCTAACTCTTAGACCATTTCAGATCAGGATTCTCTATAAATTATGGCTATTGTACCAAAACATTTTCATTGACAGACGTGATTTATGGAGACAGCTTTCTTCACTGAAGACCAAAGCTATAAAATGGTCCTATCACTGACCAGCAAAACTATGGTATGGTCATAAACCCATGACACACACACAAAAAAAAGAGGGTTCTTGCAGGTTAGGATGTCAGATATTCTTTATATTCTGACATTTCCATGGTGAAAGATGTATCTGCCAGCAGGATAGCTTTGTGAACAAAATCCCTCGCTCATTTGGACGCAAAACTGCAAAAACTTCTGGCTACCCCTCAGTCTTGAAGAATGGCAATAATAACAACCAAGAGAAAGAGAATCCTGAAAGACTACACACTAATAATAACACAAAACCCCATATCATTAATGCCTTCTTTTAAAGACAATATGATTGCTTTAAAAAGTTCACTTCTTTCTTCTTACCATCTCCAGTGGGCTTAATTTAGAGGCTCTTACTAGCCCATCATTTTAGCTTGCTTTTCAGAGCTTCCAGCCTTTTATTTGCAGTAGCCTTTTCAGAGTGTACTCAATAACTTGGAATCTCAAAGTGATTACTGGAAAAGAAAAATAAACAGTAAACACCTGTTCTCTCTGCGGAGTTGCGTGAGCTTTCAGCAGTTAAGAGGTGTCTCAACTTTACATTGTTAAATTTTAACAAACTTTGTAACAGGGGTGTTACTTTTACCAAACCTACAAATATTATTTTCAGGTAACACTGCCTCAGAAATCACTGGTCTGAGCGTAGACTTTCCAAGCTTTTCTTGATTTTAGTAAAAACAGCTGCCAGTGACTTGTGACAGAAGACAGGCTTTTATCTTTCTCTTCTTGTTTTCTGTTATGTCCCATGACAAACACAGTTCTTTCACTTGCAATCCTGTGTTCGTTGCCTTGACTTCCCGTTCATTCTAGAAACCATGGAAAAAAATCAATCAAAGAGGAAGGACTCAAAGATGACCAAAGGATGATTAGGTTCTGGCTATATCTCACCTTCAGGAATCTCTTCGCCTTTGACAAGCTGAAGAACTTACTATGTCTTCAAGCAGTACAACTGTGTTGTCAGTTTGTAAATGTGATCCATAGCTGCATTTCAGAGAAAAACATGGGGACAAGACTACAGGCTTATGCCATGCTCACATCAGCCATGTGTAAGGGGGGAACAGATGTGTGCTCTCTGAAGCTGGAATCTCTGTCTTCACATTTGACTTCAGTGGCCATGAATGAAATAACAAAACGTGAAGATAGCAAAGGCAAAGACTGGAATGCCTTGGCTTGAGGTTTCAGGTCTCAAATGCACAGTGTAAATGCTTATACGTTTGCACAGAGTAATGTAAGTAACCAAGAATAGTTTGTTCCTATGTGTTAGGGAATTCAAACATAGGCAAAACATCTTTTGCATGTGTGAGATCTGTAATGCAAAAAAGCTTGTTACCAGTTATGCACAGCCACAGGCACAAAAATTAATAAGATACTGGTAAGTACTAAAACTACCAGGACTAAGCTCCTGGTTGAAGCTTATCCAGTTGTACAGTTTGAAGTAAAAAAATACTTCAACTAAATTGTTAAGCCTGAATTCCTGGAAATAATGGTCAATAAGATTTCCTCTACCTACTCTTGTACTGAGTTTAACTATTTTTATGTCTTGAAGAAACCAAAAGGATTGGCAAAAAGAACTCTCCATTTGTAATACAAGCTGAACTTCTGCTTGAAGAGAAAAGGAGGTGTCCAGGTGGCCACAAAGACCAATAACATAGTTTTAGCCCAGGGAATATGAAGAGTACGAGATTGAGGTTTGGCTTAGTGCAAGAAACCAAGGAGAAAGCATGAAGGAAAAGCAAAAGCAGACAAACAAGATTTGGGGGAAGGTGAGAGAGAGACATGTGTCGGCAGCTGCAGACAGCTTGAAGGCTTTCGCAGGTGCTATTGAACCCAAAGGAGGTACCTCACGCACAGGAGGCTCAAAGTGAAAGCACTGTCTACAAGACACAGCCAGGAGAAGTAGACAGTCTACAAGATCCTGTTAATGTTTCTTGGCTATTTGCTAATAACAGCAACCTAATCTTGATTTTCTGGTATGTAAACAAAATTCTGCCTCATATAATCTATATTTTGTACCTCTAGTAAGCAAATATGTAAGCCCAACATTAAACGTGTGTTGCCCTGCAACAGCTCAACTATCAGAGTTTGGATCTTTTCAAATCCAAACATGTTGTGGGGTTTGATATCATGTTCAGATCCTTGTTCTGGCTGATACACAGTGATCCAAAATGACAAACTTTGTTCTGAAGGTGAAACAAAGCCAAGTTCTGTAACCTCAAATGTTGCCACGAGACAAAAGTCATCTTCTGGCCATATCTCATCATAGGCACTGGCACTAATCCATTTCCAGGCATCACAGCTCATAAACTCAGAACTATTACAGACTCGATAAAGTCAATCAATACATTAGTTAAGTGAGATGGAATGATTTAGCTCTTAGGGAAAAAAATAGGGCTCAGTATTTTTTCATTGCTGTTTTTGAGCATCTCAGAATAACAAATCTCAAGAAAACTGAGTGCAGACAAGACACTCATGCCTTGTCAGATTCACCTGAAATAGAATCAGGAAAACAAAGACTTTTTGTTTTATTTAAATAAATTGGGATGTCTTCAACGCAAGGGCTGCTTCTTACTGTCTGTTTTACAAAGCTCTCCTGAAGGGCTTATCTTCTGAGAACCTACTTCATATATAATACGTGCAACTGATTGACAATATAGCGGTTTTGTCCCCTATGAATTCGAAAAGCTAAACTCTAAGTATATCAATGGTGAGTTTTTAAAAAGTGGAAAAATATATAGCATTTAAATGACTTTTAACAGTGCTAAATCTGAGCTACATATAAAAATACAGTGTGGTGGTAATGGGAGGGTATGTGGTACACTGCATGACACAATATTCATTAAAATGACATTATCATATATGTCAACTTAAAGTAATAAAGGTAAACAGCTGCATTTGGGGCCCAAAGAGTGGTGGTGGTCGGAGTTATATCCAGTCAGTAGCTGATAACAAGTGGCATCCCACAGGGCTCAGTATTGCGGCCAGTTCTATTTATCAGTGATCTGGATGAGAGGATTGCGTGCACATTCAGCAAGTCTGAAGATGACACAAAGCCGCAAAGGAGTGTTCAACTGCTTGAGGGTAGGAAGACTTTACAGAGGGATCTGGACAGGTTGGATCGATGGGCCAAGGCCAGCTCCATGAGGTTCAACAAGACAAAGTGCTGGGTCCTGCACTTGGGTCACAACAACCTCACGCATCAAGGCAGGCTTTGGGATGAGCGGCTGGAGAGCTGCCTAGTGGAAAAGGACCTGGGGGGGTCGTTCGACAGACAGCTGAATATGAGCCAGCAGTGTGCCCAGGTGGCCAAGAAGGCCAACAACACAGAATCAAAGAATGACAGGATGTGCTGGCCTGGAAGGGACCTTTAAAGGTCATCTAGTCCAAACCCCCTGCAGTGAGCAGGGACAACTTTAACTAGATCAGGTTGCTCAGAGACCCATCAAGACTGACCTGGAAAGTCTCCAAGTACGGGGCCTCCATCATCCTCTCTTGGCAACCTGTGCCAGTGTTTCACCACGCTCATAGTAAAGAACTTCTTCCCAATGTCTAATCCAAATCTACCCTGTTCTAGTTGAAAACCACTGCCTCTTCTCCTATCACTACACATCCTTGTAAACAGTCCCTCCCCAGCTTTCCTGTAGGTCCCCTTCGGATACTGGAAGGCCACTATAAGGTCTCCCTCCCAGAAGCCTTCTCTTCTCTAGGCTGAACAACCCCAGCTCTCTCAGCCTGTCCTCCTAGCAGAGGTGCTCCAGCCCTTTGATCATTTTTGTGGCCCTCCTCTGGACCTGCTCCAACAGGTCCATGTCCTTCCTGTGTTGAGGGCTTCAGAGCGGGACACAGTACTCCAGGTGAGGCCTCACCAGAGCAGAATAGAGGGGCAGAATCACCTCTCTCAATCTGCGGGCCAGGCTTCTTCTGATGTAGCCGAGGAAGAGCTTGGCCTTCTGGGCTGCAAGCATGCATTGGTGGCTCATGTCCAGCTTTTAGTCCACCAACACCAAGTCCCTCTCTGCAGGACTGGTCTCTACCATATCATTCCCCAGCCTGTATTGATAATGAGGATTGCCTCAACCCAAGTGCAGGACTTTACACTTGGTCTCGTTGAACCCTATGAGGTTCAAATGGGACCACTTCTCTAGCTTGTCCAAGTCCCTCTGGAGGACAACTCGTCCCTCTAGCATGTCAACCGCACGACTCAGCTTGGTGTCATCTGCAAAATTCCTAAGGGTGCACTGGGTCATTGATGAAGATATTGAAGAGCACTGGTGCCAACACGGATCCCTGAAGGACGACAATTGTCACCTGTCTCCATCTGGACATAGAACCTTTGACCACTACCCTCTGGATGCAACCTTCCTGGCTTCTTTCAGAAATAGTGTGGCCAGCAGGAACAGGGAAGGGATTATGCCCCTGTATTCAGCACTGGTGAGGCCGCACCTTGAATCTTTTCTTCAGTTTTGGGCCACTCACTACAAGAAAGACACTGAGGTGCTGGAGTGGAAGGCAATGAAGCTGGTGAAGGGTCTAGAGCAAATGTCTTGGGAAGAGTAGCTCATGGAACTGCGGTTGTTTAACCTAGAGTAATGGAGGCTCAGGGGAGACCTTCTCGCTACAACAATTGCCTTAAAGGAGATTGTAGCAAGGTGGGTGTCAGTCTCTTCTCCCAGTTAACAAGTGATAGGACAAGAGGAAATGGCCTCAAGTTGCACCAGGTGAGGCTTAAATTGCATATTAGGAAAAAATTCTTCACAGAAAGGGTTGTCAAGCATTGGAACAGGCTGCCCAGAGAAATGGTGGAGTCACCGTACCTGGAGGTACTTAAAAGACATGTAGATGTGGTGCTTAGGGATATGGTTTAGTGGCGGACTTAGCATTGCTAGGTTAATGATTGGACTTAGTGATCTTAAAGTCATTTTCCAATGTCAATGATTCTATGTATTTACACACATCCAAATAATCATAATATATAATCACTTATCACAATCTTTATGAGGCCAATTTTATCTGCAACTCTGCCTTTTATTTCAGAAACAAGTTGAACTATATTTAACGATTCCTTTTTTGAAGGAGAAAAATTATTCACATCATGGGATGGGGAAATTGCATTTTTGTAATGAAAGAAACCTCAGAATACTTTAGTGAAATTATATACAATACTCAACATTGCAATATTCAATAATCAAATGTACAATAATTTTATATAATAGCAGTTAGATTTTCTGTCTCCTCTATTAGCCTACCTTTTGGTTTCAGAGAACCTTGCTTCCATCCCCACAGAAAGTTCCCAAGCTGAGATATACAACTTTTAACTCATTTTTTTGCTTGAATAAGTCCAGAGGCTTCTAGCATAAACTGTGGCAATTAAAATGTGCAGTGAAAGAATTGTTTAGCATGACTACTAAAAAAAGTGAAATTATGTCTGACATAGCAAACAAAATAGTAGAAATATTCTTTTAGAAGCTTATTTCTATCCAATTTCACGTTTCTGTAAGAAAGACAACGTGTGCAAGACTATTCATTAGTAGTGTTAAGGAAGAAGAAGTAAAATCCTCTAGCAATAGCTCAGAAAGTGTATTACAGTACATTTGTCAATTTCTTCAAGTGTGACTGAGGGCCAGAGAATGATACCACAAAATGCAGGTATCATTGATAGATTATTTAATCCTGCCAGTGCGCAAATGAAAAGCATCAGGAATAACATTAATATTCACAGTGGCAACCTTTGATGCTTTCATAATTTAGATTTGACCTCAGTAAAAACTTGGTAGAAGCATGTTGTGTTCCTGTGCTTCTAGTCTTTTATGTAAAGGACAATAACCCCTTCATTATGATTGCTCAGTAAGAAGCTACAAATGTTTGATAACTCAGATTTTGCAGACTAGAACTGAAGCACACTGGCAAAGCTGATATGTGTAGAAGTCACTATGGTTACTGCCTACACTTGCTTTGCCTCCAATAAAATCTTTCATTTCCAAAAGCATTAAAATTCACCAAATGCACCAAAATTATTCAGACTTCCCCCCAAAAAAAATCTCTTTGGTTTATAAGCATTTTAACTGTGTTGTTTTTATCTTGTTAAGTTTAGACTATTATCCGAGGCTTATTATTACACATCCGTGCCCTTAGCCAGGGCAAAGCCATAAGCCAAAAATGCTATGTTGAATAAGAAGCACTAGCAGGGCATTTAACAAGCCAAGTTCAGATGAATACACTTAGTACTATTTGTAAACCTTCCCACTTCTAAGAAAATTAAAAGTTGGTCAATCCTGGTAAGATTCCCTTTCTGTAGTAATGAGAAGTAGCTGTATGTGAAACTAACTTCTTTTGGTTTCCTTTATCTTGTAGTAATCAGAATGATTCTTCCTTTCAGTTCTATTACATAAATGTCAAACTGGACAGACCTTGTAATATTTCCTGAATTCACTGCAATTTGCTATACTATAAAACTGTTTTTTAATACTGTTCAGTGACTGTGTCTTCGACATTCACTAAAATCATTTCTCACTTTTATTCTTTTATTGCAGGTAACTTTCTCCTTAAATTCTTCCCAGCATGCCAGGTGATTTTGTTCCCTGCTATTGCTTGTTATTTTCAAAACTTACCTGAACCATTATTGTTTCTCCTCCTGTATCTGAGTAACCTATTCCTCCTCTCTTCATCTCAATACTTCCTTACAGCTAATCGCCTTTAGTCACCAGGTGACATATCTGGCTGATAGATCAATGCACTCTTTACGAGTTCAGTTATTTCCCTTCCTTTTCCCTATATCTAACTTTGCTGATGATCCCTTCAGGTGAAAGTTCTTAATGTTATTCTTCATACCCTCAACCCTTTGAGAAGGTTTCCCTGAGAACTTTCCCCCTTTTTCAGGAAGGGCAGAGTACTCCCTCTGAGCAGAACATACAGACAGAAAACTTGAAACCCTCAAAACTACAGCTGTAGAAGCAATGCCATCAGAGGCTCATTCCTGGCACTGAGTCAGGATATATAGTCCCCTCAACACCCAAGCTGAGGTATATATCTCTTCTAGTATTGCCAGCCCCAAGTATTCAAACAACAGCATCCTCAAAAGTCACGAATGGAACTTTCCTAAAATCATAAATGTTTTCTGAAAAGATAGGTATGCAAATTTCACTTGATACTGACTTTTGAGTTGGTAAGTTATATCCAGGTGATATTTCCAACTTGTAAGAATTAATAATACTGTCTGTCAAAAGATTTCTTTCTTAACCTAATTGAAAACCAAAGGTTTTCTTGTAATCCCTCATTTTCAGAGTAACAGACTTTGGCCAATGCATTACACGTGACATGAAACAACAAATTGGCAGTGCTCACTTCATCATGCACAGTTTCCAGTTATAGCAACTAGGTAGATTAAAGGAGGAAAGTACTTCCTAGAAATTCAAAGGAGTCAAGTGTTTGTTTAAAATAGTTTAATCCACTGCCTGAAATCTCCAGTGTTCAAGGACAAACATGCCACAAGACAACCACTTTATGACTTCAACAGAAATCATCAATATCTATGTAAGACATAGAGAGCTGTATGAATAGTATTAAGCAACACTCTGTTCAATTTTTTATTATATGAATGAGAACATGAAGAGGCTTTTCCTTCTGGTCAATTCTTACTAAATGCACAAGTGTTCTGGTTTCAGCAAAAACAGAATAGCAGTTTAGTAGGAGCTTATAAAAGCTGGGTAACTGTGGAGGAAGAGTACGCCAAAAAGCTGGTAGAACGCTACAGGGACTTCTAAGCTGTTTCGTGTTACTTTTGCCTACTTACTTGCTCTCCTGTCTTCCATCCTGGGAGAAATGCCAAAAAAATAAAGTGACCTCTGTATACTGACTATTAAGTATGTCACATCATGCTACTTAAAATATGTTACAAGCTGGTTGGCACAGAAACACATTTTTTCTTCTATACCCAGGACAATGAAAATTCACAGTCCCAGCTTCTGGCGAGCCAAGCAGTCAGCCCTAAATACAGCTCCATGTAGGGGCTCTGCCGCAGCACTGTAAGATATGGCAGAGTATCTTAATCCATAAACAAGATAATCTGTAACGGGAAAATATTTAAAACAAACACAGACCTTGTTCAGATTAAATTAATCCCAGTCAGGGATCAGATGACCTGCAAAGCTGTAAATAATGCTTTAGAAATCATTCCGAGTAAAGCTACAAGCAGACAGAAGGCATGCACCCCCTTTACCTAAAGCACAGGCAAATATAGTCCAGATTCATAATCACAGCAATCGAGTACACAGTATAAAGAAAATACAGCTCTAAAAAAGTCATTGTCAGATAGAACACAGCTAGCAGATAGATGTAAGGAGACAATGAAGTCACTGAGGAAATGGCAGCTTTCGTGAGCCTGGAAGATGCTAAGAGATAAAGTTGAGCTGCAGGTAGTGAACAAGAAGTGGGAGTAGAGAGAATCTGTGAGAAAATAGCCAGGGACAGACGCAGGGATAAAAGTCTTTGCTGTGAACAGGCAAATCTGCCCTGCAGCCTATTCTGCCATACCCACATCTATATGACAGGCAGAGGAGAGTTTGTAATTGTTATCTGCTGCCATGCTTGAGCCGAGTGGTTGCAGTGCTCTGCTGACCAGGAGAGAGATTTAGTCTTTCAGCCTGTACTTTGGTTTA
The DNA here is from genome assembly GCF_000703405.1 of Apaloderma vittatum. Classification (NCBI taxonomy): domain Eukaryota; kingdom Metazoa; phylum Chordata; class Aves; order Trogoniformes; family Trogonidae; genus Apaloderma; species Apaloderma vittatum. The sequence goes on from NW_009723247.1 coordinate 159,746, forward strand.
AGACAAGTGGACAGCTCCATCTAGAGGGCAAATATCCCCTCGGATGTTGAAACGGCGGAATTGTGATTCTAACGTCTTTTATTTACCTGCACGTACTCAGAACAGCTGTTGTCCCCTTGGCAGAGATTTCCAGTAGGAGAGAGTAAATCTCAGCCACCTCACCTTCTGCGAAGTCTGAGCAGCTGAAAATAAAAGCAAGCTTTTCCCGAAACCTACCTCTTTGACTGCTCTCCAGCACCAAGACTGTCACGACTGATTTTGCAGCATTCATAAAATGCCAAAGCTCAAAGGCTGCTCTCATTCTCGTGAGAATGAGACCCAAAGGCAAAAGGTGCATTGACTCCTTACCACTAGTGTCGTGTAAGAAATAGACAGCTAAAGTATTTCTAATAGCTTGATAAACACATCTATGTTAGGTAGCAAACAGAGCATCGGCAGCTAATATGAAGTTAAAGAAATGCTTTGATATGCTGAGATTATCAAAGATGTTGTTCACAATCCCTTTTGTGGCAAGGGCTTTCTCTACTGAACAAAGAGGAAGCTATTCTTTTCTATCAATTGATTAACAAATATCTTGAGCAACATACTAACACTGTTAAGGAGCCTAAGGGCACCAAATCACACTCATTAAGAACGATATGCAAGTCTAACTTCATCCTCTTCACTTCTAGGATGTGGGCTCTGTGCCACAGAATAACGCCACTTCTGCACTGCTCAGGAATAAAAAACAACCTCTGAGAAGATGTCCCTGAACTCCCATTTCTGCCATTCACAGGCCCAAACATGGATCACAATGCAATTTTAAAAGCTTAACTCCACTGTAGCATACTGGTACTCCTGTAAGAGCTTATTCGAATAGGACACCGGTTATATCAATAATATTCTTCCCGTTTACTGTTTTTCAGCTTGTGGGGTAGGTATCATCAAATATGCACTTTTTCTAAATCAATATATTTAGATTCAGACAAGCTGTGTATCTGAGCAACAGCACAGCAAGGAGAGACTGTTGTCTATGCATTACGTTTTCTCAGATTACTCATTTATTATACAATAGTGTTCTAAATTTTACCCACTGCTTTCTTCTAGTGTTTGTTAGTGAGAAAAAAAAAAGGCTCAAACAAGTTTATCTTTTTCATAATGATGCATTCTGAAAGCTAGGTATAAGCAGTTAATATGAATCAATTTAAGATTAAAACTGCTGAGCTGATTACTGTAAGCAAGACATATTTGGGGGAAAAAAAAGAAGAAAAATGAATGCTCCTTGTCCTATGAAGTTTAGTTGGCTACTCATTTCTTAACCTATTCTTTCTGTGTTTTTATCATTTAATATGTATTTTTGCACTAAGAATACAAAACTAAACAAACAGAAGCGGAGGCAATAAATTTTACAGTTGTAGGGGTTTTTTTGAGGGATGAGGTTTTTTTTAAAGGCATGTCTTTCATGAAGTTGGGTGTTTATAAGGGTTTCATTGCTTAAAAAAACAGCAGCAAACTACGCTGTCATTTCTTCCTGAACTTGTTCCTACTTTAGGAATTCGTTGTTATTCAAAACAAAATTAGTTGCAGTGATGAGTCATATTTTTATGGTAGCAACGAATATAAGATGCATGTCTATTTATGTAGCACATGTATAATCGCACATCTGAAGATTTTTAAGGACTCTTCTAACAGCAGTCCAAGAACATGGATGAAGAGTAAGCTCAGTGGTGGCAAAGACAGAGCTCAGTGGACTCTCACATGTTTGCGAATACATAAACACATTAGTCAATGGCATTGAATCTGTTTAAACACCCATGGCAAGAGCTAAGGATCAATCAAATGAAAACACCAGAGCTGACCTCTAAGCAGCTCTACTGATTAGCAATCACTTATGCTCAAAGACATTCCCACCTTGCAAGCTCAGCTTCATCCCTTGGCTTCAGACCCAGAACACACCAGTCCTTGAGCAAGTCCTGCCTCTTTGCAGTGTCCAGCTTTGCAGAGGCTGGCACTGATTTAAATCAATGTCTCAAAAAACAGCGGGCTTGGTGGCCACAAAAGTGGCACCATTAGTGTCCCTCTGAAACATACCCTTTAGTCTCAGTCTCTACTTGGGTGATCCACAACTGAAGAAGACACAGGTGAGAGATGGACAACAGACATAATCATTATTTCAGAAAGTTTTTGGAGACAATTGCTTTAGGAAAACCTGAATCAATTTAATCGGATAAAAGAAAAGAACAGCTTAGGTCAAGGTACAGTGCTCAGAAAGGTCAACAAAGTATGGAGGACAAGGTAGTATACTCAGAAGGATGCAGAAGATGGTCTGTTATGGTAAATATTTAAAGAAGTTGTATAGGGTAGAGATAATATATAAAAATTTAACATAGCCCTCTTTATGTGTCAGGAACACACACAACAAACAAAATCCTACCCTTTTTGTGATATTTGGAATGGACTGTCCCTTTCTTGCTCTACCTGAAAATGGTAGAACATATGAACAGTGACTTCCGGAACTGCAAAAGTATTATTCATGAGTGTAATCTCAAAACTTCCAATGTTGAAATCGGAAGAAGATTGAGACTATTTCAGTCATTGTAGATCAGTGTTCCTGGTCTAAATTAGACAGCTGCCTGTTACGCAAGATCAACCTCCCTGCTAGTCATTCTCACAGTGTATTTACAGAACACTACATGGGAATGGTGAGAATCTGAGTGAAGGTACTACCAGGAGGAGGCTACTTAAAAAAGAATATACCGCACGCGTTTTCAAGCATACATTTAAGTGTACATTTCTGTAAAGAATTTGCTTTTTCACATTCCATGATACACATACACACATACATATATACACACATGTACACACCATGCTTGCATGTCATTGCAGGTAATGTGGGAAGGAAGGAAGGAATACCTAAATATGTTTAGAAATTCTTTCTAGGGCATGAAATATTTCTGCTACTTCTGGATAGCACAGGCTTATTTGGAAATAGCTTTCAAAATGCAGCATTTGGAGTACTTCACAAATCAAACTGATTCTCTCAAAGCTTATTTTGCCATGATAACATTTACTGGAGTAAGAGGAAGAAGAGAGAGAGAAATTAGGGAATTTTTCATGTCATACCAGTGGATTCAAATCTTTCTTTTTCCCGATGTTTGATTCAGTGTCCTGAGGAAGTTGTAAACCATCTTGTTAATAAGATCACAAGCAAACTCACATAAGTATTTTGTCACAATGATCGGTTGCTCTTCTACTCCCTTTCTATCTTGCCCTATTTTTTCCTCACCCCAGCTGGCTTGAGGGTGAGATAGTTTCATCTGGATGGGATAACTCCCGCTTCCTTAGTTCATGCTAAATAAATCTTTTCGGAAAAAAACGTATCAAGTGAAGTGAACATAAGGTGGACTAGCTTGAAAAAATCAGCCTTTTGCTGTTTGCATCATATGACAGCATTGCTCTCTGTGCAGTTATCTCAGTTACTGATCTATCAATACATGCAATAAGACAGGGAAGAGAAGTCAAGTAATGTTCCAATTTGACATTATTATTTTTACTGTATGTTTTCACTTTTATTTCTTAAGAGGTACAGTACATGAATTAAAAGATGTTTGATTCATTTTACTTACACAGAGGACAATCTGATCTGTACAGATTCAGGGTCTGTCTTATTTGCTAAAGCACAGGATAGGGAACAGGGATTGTTGAATCAAGCCAAGAGTTAGGCTACTTTTGTTTGATAAATAGCATTTTGCAGTTGCACTTGACCGAAAATGCAGGAGTTTTCAGCAGAGCCCGCCAAACTCCAAATGGACTGTCTGACAATTTGGCACAACTGGAGATAACGGTGAAGCAAGTACGGCCAAATTAGTACTTGCATTCAGTTAAAATGAAATGGACTGTAATATAAATAGACCAAAAATTGGGCCCAGATCCTGCAATTCACTATACAGGCAGACTGTCAAGTGCAGAATCAGCACTTTGGTGAGCAGAAATCTAATGAGGAAAAGCTCTAAAATACCAAAAAGAATTGCTAGAAGAAGAAGTACTGAAATCCTGCATATAACTAGAAATATTTGCTAAATACCACAGAGGTTAATAAATTATTTAAGAGCAATTACTTACAGCCTGTAAATGATTCTCTTAATGTAGTCAAAAGAATTACATGCAACAATGTGTCAAGTCGGTTCCGAAAAAGCTCTAAAATAAGACTGACAACAATGTTTCTCCACAGCAAAGCAAGTGTTCTAATAAGTATTAACCAGTCCAAGATGCGGTGCCTTTCCTGAGCACAACGCAAATGACAGAGATTTTGGAAGAAGACTAAAGATAAGAGAGAAAGAGAGAAAGGTTAAACATTCGAATCTCAGAAAGAAAGGCTGAGCTTTTTTGAGAATTGCAGCCTACAATGCAGTTTCTTGGCTTCTGAATTAAAAAAAAAAACAAAACCCACGGCATTTTGGTATTCTCAAAGAACCAGTTTTATAATCTATTTACATTACCCCAATACATTGCATCATGTTATATAAATAAAACCTTATATTGTGACAGGAGGATCTCTTAGGGAAGTCAGAAATTTGATTGAAAGAGATGCTGTGAAAAATCTGCAAACCTGAACACCAAGGAGAAAAATGAAACAAAGGAAACAGAACAGGCTTCTAGACACTTTACAGAGAAAAATATGTACAAATAATAAAGGAACAACAACAATAACAACAAAAAGCCTTACCATGATGTTTGCACAACTGTGTGTCTGTAGCCCATGCTATAAATGTGGATCCCTTCTATTCCCATCATCTCAGCCCCTCTAGTGGCCAGTACCTGAAGATCTTGCCTTCAGGAGGGACAAGATCTATCAGTACGTACCATTTGCTGCTGCTCCTGGATCTTGTCAGAGATATTTTCCTTAATTGTGTAATTTTTTCTGGAGATATAACTTGTCACCTTTTATTAGCATTTTTGTGAGTGCTGCTGCTACGTGCATACATTTAATTGCTAAGCAACAAAGAGTAAGCTCTGCACAGCACATTCAATTACTGCATTCCCTGTGCCATGCATTGTTACTAGTGCACTTACATAATAGGAAATACGAAAAATGGTAAAAATATTTATTTCTGTTTCCATAGCATCTAGAAGCCACAGTCTAGAATCAGGCTCCATCATGCTAGCCACCAGGTAGGGAGCTAACAGCTGAAGACAAGTGCCAGTGAACCGATGCAAACTGGAGACAAGTTAAAAGTAGGGCTGCATTTCAGCATTTGCATAGATGAATAGGCTAAATTTAAGGCTCAGAGATGACCTGAAGCTAGACAGTCTTGATTTTCAGTCATTAGAGAACTATCCCTGTGACTAAAATCCCTCAAATACTTGAGGCATTTGTAAGTGTGGTGGCCTTAAGGCACAACACAATAACATGTTGCAGAAACTTATCAGATTGGGAGAGACGTCTGCACTGTATCAAGAAATAATCTCTCCTCCTTTTTCTCTTTCAGGTGTAGAAAAACTAGAGCAGGCACTATTTTCTCACCAAAAATTGCACTTTGCTCTCTACTATTCCTACTCAAATGTGCATTTGCCCCTGTAGCTGAAGGGTTCTGCCTCCATAATCTGATTTTAGCATGAACATAGATTCTTTGAGTTTATTATAAAAGAAACTGCAATTCTCTCTCTGTTATTGAAGATAGGTATCGTTACCAAATAGGTCCTTTTGTTCCTGAAATGTGGAAGGACAGTGATCCATACACGCTCTTGACATGATTACTAGCCCTTATACCCATCACAGTCAGCACTGCATTTCTAAATTGCGCCTTATCTGAAACATGCAGTGGGAAGAGCAGCTTGGAAAACGAAGCCATTATTGTGTAGGTGTACAAACTTGCACAACCACATACAACTATTTTTATTTCTGCAGTTAGATGGGATTTTAGGTATTGGGCTCAATTCTTGCTTGACATCCCCCAAGTAGCCCAAATGCGATGCAAGCTGGCTACAAAGAACCAGCTGGGAAGACCCGGTAGAATCCCTCCAAACTTTATTTCAGGATACTCTATACCAAGAACTATAGCAGGTATGCTTTAAGAGAGGTATCGGGGCTATTAGTCTCAAGGATCCAGAAGACTGGCAGGAAAATAGGTGGTTGCCATTAAATCATGGACAGTCATGTACATAGCCCTGTCAAACAGCACCAGTATTTCCTCTGGATTCCATCATTTTTTCATACAAAAAAAACCCTATTTTCACTACAAGAGTCTTGTCTCATCTGGAGGACCTGAAACAAGGGCTGTGTTTGTGTCCTGAGCACACTATCCTTTATACTCCCATCAGAAGACCAAAGAGCATTATTTTAAATGAAACACAGCAGAAGCCCACAAAACACATTATCAAACTTCTGAATTAATTAATTAAAGCAGTACTTAATCATACAAAGTGCTTCTACATTAAGCTACGCAAAACATTAATTACTTAACCCCTAAAATATGTTTGTGAATATATTCTTTTAAGTGTTATTTCATAAGAAGGGAGATGGATGCTTGGAGAGACCATGTATTTCCAAGAACTATGAAGTCAAATCCTGTAGGCTCTTCATCCAAAACAGACGCCAGGGAAGTAGCTGCCAAAAGGGAGACCCTGTTCCTGCCTTCTGAGTCACTTTAGATGAATTCATACAGAATGGAGAGATTGGTGAGAAAAATACAGAGGAAAATTACAAGCTTTCCAGCTATTAGAAGGAGCTCAGTGATTTTCTTACCATGCCGAGTCCTACCACTACTAGGACTAAGGTTTCCACAAAAGGTAGCACAGAAAACAAGTCTCGCATCGCTGGCTTTTAAGATAGAAACTTTGAAAACCCACCGAATGAGGTAAACTAATGGCATATTACATTATACTCTGTGTGCTGATAACAGTAAGAACTTAACATTTTTCATACCCTTTAACTTCCTAGCATTCAGAAACTACTAAATGAATAGGTAGACTTCTACATTTCATAACACATTGCTCATTTCTGAATTCTTACACTGAACATTAACGGTTTTGCCTGCTTAGCACAACACAGCAGGATTACCTTGTTTCACGGGATTTTCCCTAAGCATCAGTCTAAACAAGAAACACATCTGGGCCTAGCCTAGCCTCCTTGAATTCAGTGACACAGATGATCTCATCAGACTTTCAGGGTTCAACAGTTAGTGATGATTCCAGCATGACTATGAAGCAGTCAGTGCGCAACCAGGTCTCCAAATTTGAGCCACAGTGAGAGCACATGCAACACAGCCAATAGGGAGGTGAAAGTTACACATGACCAGTTTAGTCACACACTCTACAGCACAGAGTTCTGATAAAGGCTTTGATATTCCCACATTTTTATAATTGCCCTTGATCCAAGGGATCAACAATGCTCATCTAGTCTGTTTGACTGATTCAGGGCTGACCAAAAGTTAAAGCATGCTTGCTAAGGGTCTGCCTTCTTACATATTCAATCTGTTCCCATTCTATTCCATTCAGTGCCATCCCACTCTATCCTATTCTAGTCTAAAGTGTCAGTCACCGCAGCCACAGACCCCTGGGCAGGCAGGGTGGCGGGCTGGTCCAGCCAAGGAGCTGCAGCAGCAATGCAAGAGCTCTGGGCTAATGGGATTCAGAAGGGGAACTTTTTTCCCCCTATGGAGCCCCATTACAGAGCATGACTACTTACAATAACAACGAAAGGAAATCTAAGCCTGGTCTTTCCAGACTCTTAGCACTCTTTTATCCAAAAAAGCACTGCCAGCAGCAGTAGCTTTCACTCATTCTTCCCACAACATGAGGGTTAATGGGGCCACCTTTCTAAATGAGGTGGCAAGACAACCCTTACTGGGCTCAGAAAAGGATCACTTTCTGAAAATAATAAATTTGAATACATTTCTCTCTATTACAACAGTACTTTTCAGAGACTGGCTTCATCTTACATAGACCACCATCAATAAGATGATTTTCAGCCAGTACTAAGATATTTATACATATACACACACATATATCCAACTCAAAACAACTTCAAAGATGCGTCACAGAAGACCGAGTCCAAGTCAAATTAGAACTGTGAATTAAAAAGACATTTTCAAAAGGTGTGTGTGTAAAAGACTCAGAGATATTTCTCAGTTCAGGAAACAGAACTTGCATTTTATTTTATTTTTTCTCCTCTGCAGACAGATCATTCAAAGGAAGCCAAAACCACACATTTGCTGAGAATAAGCATATGGAGCATCCAATGGGGTTCTTCCTCAATTGCTTTGAGGCATACTTAACATCAACAGCTTCCACATTTTCTCCTGAACTATTATTTTTACTTTTTCTACATCCACCATTTTTTGTGAGGCATGTCTTTAAACCAATCTGTTAACATATGCAATTAGTGTGACCTTTTTTCACTGTATCACTATAGGAAGAGACTTTTATCCTTTATCCAGTCTGGAAGCACTCATAGGATAGACAACAACTGAAGAAGGAGCTGAAACATGGCTGTGAATTTCATTGTCGTAATACTATTAATTGAAGCCTTTTATAACACAGTTTGTTAGGGAGTGGAACATCATAGGAATTTCTGTAATTTTGTACCTCGGAGTGATGAACAGTAGAGCACATCTTCAAGCACTTGTCTCCAAGTCAATGCTTCCTTGCTGGTAAGGTAGAGGCAGGGAACCTTTTATTCATAATATTTCAGAAAAGGCTAAATGCAGCTCAAATGACAAAACTTGTTGAATAAGCACTTAAGCTTTGAACTTACTAGAAAGTGTAGGATTTGCACATTACGGAAAAAGGGATCTTTAGCTCCTGAAATAGTGAAGTGTAGTGAAATTCTCTTATATTCTACATTTTCCTGTCATTATAGTAAAGGAAAAATCCTTCCTAAGCCCGAACGTTTAAATCAGTTGAAAGTGGGTAAGGGGGTGAAGGGACATCCCATACAATCAGCACCAAACGTCTGGGGGTGAGGGGGCACCAGTAAAAACTCAAAGAATAATTCAAACCTTAGAGTAGTACCTCTCTGTACAGGGGAATAAATATTTGATGAAATCTTACCATTCTGTAGAGAGCAGTTTTTGATGTATGTCAGTGAAAGAGGTCTTTGTCTCTTGGCTTCATTTGCTCATGACAACAATAACAAAACACCAAACCTAACAAACACAAATTTTCAATGGTCTTTATTAAGACACATATATTTGAATACTCAGGACAAAACAGAAAGGCTCTTATCTCTATTTCCCAAAGAAGGGAAGAGGAAGAACTTAAGGCCGTTTTGAACATAGAACTCTACTCTCCACAGCTGTTGCCATCTATCAGCTCTCATGCCCATGTCACTAGTTGCATGACATTTGGTAAATCTGCTTATTGTCTTGATTTAGCCCAAATTAGTCCTGCAGGGGATAAAAGACAGGAGACCTGTTGGGAAAAAAATAGTAATTAGAAACTTTTGGATCTTGAAGATCAGATTTATTTTCTTCAGAAAGAAGAAAGCCTCCATTCACTTTGTAAAAAAATGAAGGTATTGGATGAGGTGCATTTTGCATTCTTGACTATAATAAAAGTGGGAACAGTTTTTTTACTGTATGTTCTAATGTCAGGAAGAAAACTGTGGTGTTCTACCTGCACGTAAAAAAAAAAAGTCTATCTGCAGTAGCACTGTATTATGTACAACACAAAATTAAGTACAGCAGAATTATGCAGTAATGCTGTCCCTCTCCAGCAGTGATAAACATCAAGTGTTTTCACAAACAGAACAATAGCATCCATTATGCTGTCTCAGAATACGTATGCTTCATAATTAACATTATTAGAAGATGAAAAGTCTGTTCTGTAAAAGCAGTGCAGTTAAGCGACATTCATAATACCTACCATGCGGTCCATTAACCTCAGCAATTTTAGTCATCCATGGCATTTCAGATTTCTCACAGCTTCAAAACTGTGGGCAGCTTCACAAGCTTTTTGTAAAGTTTTTCATGACTAGGTCATCTGTAAAATTCCCTCCAGACCTTTCTTCAATTCATCTCTTGTTACACACTCAGTAATTCACATCTCTGAATAAGGATAAAGGTATGTCCTTAAAATCACGTTCTACTGAACACAACGTGTTTTTTAAAAAAAAACTTATTGGCAATTTTAGGTGCTGTAAGATATTAAAAGAATACAGTTTCTTAATCTTACATTTTTCTCCCATTTCAATATGAGTTTCTGATAAGCAGTCTTCCCAGCTGAGTCTTGTAGTAGAGTAGGCAAAACAATCAGGTATCTATCTTCTGGCTTTTACTAACAAATCCACTGTCTAACATAGTTGCCTTCAAAGGTTTTTAGGTGAAAAAAATGTATCTATATTATAGTCATATAGAACAGTGCAACACTCCCCGACGTGTTGCTTAGAGACAACAGCTCAAAGCAGAGTCGTAAAATATTCAAGAAATTACAGTATTGTGCCAGTATCAGTGGCTAGTATTTTAATGGTCTGGTTTCATATTTTGTGAAAGTGATTTTCAATCCAGAAGACAGCACAGGGAATCCACTTTTCTTTAGGGAAATAGCCATCAAAAGTTCTCTTTTGGTTTTCAGTTTCCACTTAGTTGCTTTTGAGTTTGGCCTCTCTCTTGAGGTTCATTTTGCTGAAAATAATTGTGTTATCCAATAACTGTGAAAGAAACAGTATTAAATATTACTTTGCTGTCAAATTTTCTTACTAGATGTGTAGTCAGGAATTACAAAAGTGTAGAACTGGGATGCTAGATTTTGGCATAGTCGTTCTTGTTAATTTCTTTAATCCACAGAGGGAAGAAATTGGTGCATCTTTGTTCATTTTGATCTCATGAAACCCATATTCTTTGCCTGCAAAGAATTGATTCAGTTTTCATTGTCAAAACTGAAGAAGTGCTACAGTAACACCTGTAAGTAACCTCTCTTAGAATGTACTCATAGTCCTGCCTCCTTGACATAAACACTTTTGTACTTCTGATACAGATACATGAGAGAAGTCTATCTGAAGAAAAATACGATGATGTTAAAGGAATTCAGAGAACAGCATGCACAAAAGAGGATGTAATCTCTTCCTCCCTGGCTGGCAGTGCTAAATAACGTTGCACTAAATAACTCAGTTGAATACAATACAAAAAAAAAAGGTATTTAGAACCTCAGAATATGCTAGTGTCTAATATAAAGTACACTAAACTTATACACCAGGGCATACACAAAATTTACATTAGCGCTAGACGAGAAGAGGCCATATATGCACTCTCTCAGAAGCCAAATCCTACCTATCCAACTGGCTACTCACCTTGCGTGACACAGACTCAAGGTACTCCAGGTGACATACAAGTGGACAGCTTTAACTGCTCTGTATTACCCATAGAAAACCCCATGTCTGAACTGGTTTAGAGTCTAAGGGTCAGGCTGTAAATTCCAGAATTTTTAAGGGCTAGATGTGCTTGTAGTCTCATGAACAGGGAGGGAAAAGAAAAAAAAAAAAAACAACAAATTTCTGAACTAGATACAAGAGACAGACAGTTGTGTTAGATCTTGGTTGTAATACACAACTGAATTTGCTAAACTAAAAACTAAATTTGCAATGGCTCATTTGTATCAGGACAGTTATAATTTACCAACTCCTCAGGAAGGCAGACAACAATCATACCGAACAGCTTAAGTGCGCTTCGCTACAATTGCGCCACGCCAAACCCCACTACGGCAGCATAAAACTCATTTTGGCCTGGCAGCCTTCCTAATCTATTAGTCCCAGTTTAAACACACTTGTTGACAGAGCAATGCCTTAAGTCTCCGAGGATTTCTGAAAAGGTCTCTCTAGAAGCTGCTGGAGACGCCATGTCCCCAGCCATGCGGCATCATTTGGTGAGACACTGGCACAGGTTGCCCAGAGAGGTGGTGGAAGCCCCATCCCTGGAAGTTTTTAAGGCCAGGCTGGATGGGGCTCTGAGCAGCCTGATCTAGTGAGGGATGTCCCTGCCCATGGCGGGGGAGTTGGAACTAAATGATCTTTGAAGTCCATTCCAACCCTGACAGTTCTATGATTCTATGATCATCCCCCATCCAGCTCCGCAGAAGGAGACAGAAGCAGAAACTGCAGCAGCTCCCTTCGCTCTCCGCAGCTCCCACGGGCACCGGAGCTCCGCTCCCACGGGGATGCTCTGAGTCACCGCTCCTAACACAAAACCTCCGTCTGCAAGAGGGTTCCTTCTCTGCAAGTAATGGGAGATGATACTCTGACTAGGAAAAAAAAAAACAACCAACAACCAACCAAATAAAAAAAGCAGAATGTGGTTTTCATCACCTGAGGAGTCATGCTGTGGCCAATGATGCTGCCCCATCCTCAGTCAGCTTTGTGTTTGATTTAAACTTGTCCCAAGCGTGTGTTTAGAAATCTTATCTTTGTTTGAGATGCAAGAGATAATACTCCAAATTAAAGACAAATAGTACAAAACTATGTTAGTTTCTGTAATTTTTAACATATGCCATTGCTGTCTACAACCTTTTTTCCCCCCCAAAGAGAAGGGTAAACTAACTATGCTCAATAAAACAGAGTATCTAAATTTCTAAGATCCGCTTTCTAAAGGTCATTTTCTGTAATGTTACACAGATCACCACCTGATTAAACTGCCTAGTGCTCCAAATTTAATGAGAGACTGAAAATTCTCAATGGTTATAGGGACAGCCAATTTTTTAAAGAGAGAAAGTGAGTGGGTAGCTACTTCAAGCACAGAAGAATGCTTATTAGTGTGGAGGTGGAAGAAGAGCTTGCTGAGAAAAACAATTAAAGACTATTTTATTTGGAAAACATTGGCTTTTTATTTGTGCTACTTCACTGGAGCCCTGGATATAGCATCAATTCTATAACAGGCGCGGAAAAAAATGAGAGAAAAAAAAAATCTAACAGTTAATAAGCCAATACTTCCTGCCTACAATTGTATACTGTATGGTAAATGTAATGATTTCACATTTTTCAGTATAATAGATCTCCAAGTATTGTCTGGAACTAAGTGATTTGTGTCTTGCTCTGTTTTTCTTAATAGTTAAAAGTCTGCTACTTTAAATAAAGTCATTCTCAGGAAGTCCAAATACACATAAAGATATAAAGAAAAAGACAGAAAGATGAACACTACAGAACGACTACATTAGAAATAATAAATAATTTCAGCTTAATATAAAGTTTCATAAAGACACTACATATCATTTATGCTCTTGCAATAACGTTATCAAAAAGTTTTACTGAGGATTGAAATGGCACTAAAGTAAGTTGCTGCTAAGTATATGGTGAAGATCTGCATTAGGAACACAATGATAAAGGGACAGTTCTTATTAAAATTACTATATTTTTTAAATCACAATCACATAGAGTCCATTTCAAAAAAGCATTATTTAAAGGAAAAACCATGAACCATGTTATATGAAAAAATCAAGCAAGGCAATTGCAATATACCTCCTGGCTTCATAATGAACAGAATTACTGATATTTTTACATCTTTAAGTGTGCAACTCCATCTTGATATCTGTAATTTACCCTGACTGAAAAATGCATATCCAAAGTCCAGACTGACTTATCTGAAGTCAAAATGTGCCATAAAACCAAAATTTTATTTTATATATATATAT
>NW_009723248.1:0-89570 GCF_000703405.1 Apaloderma vittatum
AAGCTCCCCCCCTGCCGCCACCAAAATCCGTATTCATTAATCACTCTGATGACATATGTACAAAATGCAGCTCTGGAATGTGCAAGATCTCTTCAGTTTCTAGCTTAAAAACATGGCTCCAAGGCCATGGCAGTAGAGACAGCAAGTGGCCTCAGAAGGGAATTGTGTACCCACCTTACAAAGCCTATTTCACGCAGAAAAAGGAAAAGAACAAAAATGACAAGTTAAAAACGCACAGTAAATAGATTTGTAGAAATTATCCTATGATGACATTAATTCAATAAGAAAAGCAGCTGCTATTTATTTTCCACAGGCAAGTGGAAATACCAGTTTTCACCACATGGCAGTCAAGAACAAAAAAAACCAACGCATCACTGTTTCCTTGCTGAAATGGTTCGCATTTTGCTATCCAATGTTTCAGGAAGAAAATTATTTTCATTTTGGCCTCCCACTGCCTCTGCAACATCAGAGAATGTCTCTCCCTGTTGGAAAAACAATAGGAGGCAAAGAGGAAAGCAGCTTTTTTTCCTGAGACTTTGGGCTAAAAAACGCCATCAATTTCAAAATTACAACAGTGGCAAAGCACTTCTTTCAATCTGGTCCTTTCATTTTTGCCTCCTGCTGCCGTGCCTATTGTCAAAGTGGCAGCAGGAGGCAGAAATGAAAAGACTACTGCCGGCAATCACCCTTGGGCAAAGCGTTAATAAGAAGTGAAACACCCCCGTGCCATAACAAATTCCAGAGGTAAGAAATCAAGATTTGTGCATCTCTCGTGTGTAGTGCCACGTTAAGATAACTCCTCTGTTTCTAGAACTACATTGATCAGGCATCAAGGAGTCAACATGTTTGGGCTGACACTGTGGAAACCAAGAACAAAACTGAATATTGTTAGAAAAATAATAAAACACAACAAAAACAAATGGACAAAACCCACTAGATAACTCCAAGTAAGAGGAAACTACTCAAATGGGAAAAGTTGGGGGACTTCTTTAAGACACTGAGTAAATGTGTTGAATTGTAAGGGTGCAGGGACCCAACTGCCACCAAGCTCACCAAGAATGTTTGAATCCAAAGAGCCTGTTGGTACATGAGGGGAAACAGGGCAAAAGCCCAAAGCTGAGTGCTTAGTGCTACCAAAATTTTTACAAACTGTAACGAATTTGCTGACCGACCTGCAGACCAGACCACTATTTTAGAGCTACTTACCTAGAGAACAGCAGGAAGGTATAGCACAACCAGAAAGAAATTGTTAACAACCCGCCTTCCGAGCACCCTGCAAGGCACAGAGAAGCTCTCGGAAAGGGTGACTCTAACCAACTCAGCCAAACAATCACTTGTCTCTCGCCCTTCGGTGAACTTTCCAAAGAATCCAAGTTGCCCAACTGCATGTCAGCACCTTGCAAACACAACTTATTTAAAAGTGGTGCCTGTGTTAACTGAAAGGAGGAGTTCTCTCCCTGACTGAGTGGTACCTGAAGGTGTCTCTGCTCACAGCTCCCAAGGCTGTCTCTGGTAGCTGGGCACTACAAGGATGACCATGTCACATTCTTTTTGGAAGAAATATGAGTGTTAAAGGGACAATTTAACTTAGTTCTTGGAAGTTTTAAGCAGCTGAAGAAAATCAAGATAGATGGGAGAGCTGTGTCTTGGTCTGTTCCTGCTTAAGGCTTGAAAAAGAACATAATATTTGCCAGGATTACACATGGTTTTTAACCAGATTTGGGAAAATGAGTTCTTTACAAGAGATCAAAATGTTACTCCTCTAAAGACCTCATGGAAAAAGTTGACTTCATCTATGGAAGTTCTTTGGAAACAGAGAAAACAACTGGGAAGCGAATAAAAGAGCTAATGAAATTGAATAGAGCATTATTTTTCATTGCATGAATTTAATAGAAGAGAGGAGGGTTTTCTGCACTGGGACTGAGCCACAATGAAGTCACCTTTCTCCCATTAAAAATAAAAAGTAATGGTACTTCACAAATAAAAGTATTATGTTTCTTGTGCTAGAACTGAACATCAAAAATTTGTGAAGCCTGAAAACTATTCTCTGTGCAATGCGCACCTAAACTGTTTCATCGCTTTCGTTTCTTAAAATAATAATGGAAAATGATTTACCAAAAAAATAAATAAATCTGTTTGAACTTTAAACGAGATTACTTTTATTCTAAGGTCAGAGTTCTCTGTTAACTTAACCCATACAAAATCCTTGTCATATTAAAGACACATAGACCAAATCAGGCTGCTGAAATCAACACGGGCATAAAGAACAGCCTCAGGGGAAAACAGAGATTCTATTTACATCATTAAAGTATTACCAGACTTCTAAAACGTTACTACTGCTCTTGCAGTCGTGCTTATCTTTTGAAGAGTGCAAGGCCCATCTACTTGGTATAATACTCTAGTTATTGGTTCCTGGAACCATCAAGCTTTTTTGGCTATTTTATGTCCAACAGCACTTTGTGAGACCACGCTGAAAACACTGATCAAACAATGCACAAGTCCTCCTTTGGACTTCACCCCTTCTTGATAACTTGCCTATAACTTACTCATCTACAAACAAAATTGACTGTGTCTAATCTCCGTGAAAAAAACCCAACAATCTAATAATTTAATGTCTGTATGCAGCTTAGTGTATTATAAGATAGGGCATTGCTATGCCAGGTTAGTATGATATTAGCTGGGGGATTCTCAAGCATCTGTCATGCAAAGTAGGTCAATTTCCAGCCATATAATTCTGATTATGTCAAAATATTTATTCATGAGTTTCCTAATTCAACATACTTCAAATAAGTCATGTTTATGTAAAAAAAAACCCCAAAACAAAACAAAACAAAAAAACCCAACCCCACACATCTAAATTACCGTTGCTAACATCTGCGTTATCGCAGCTTCAAATACTCGAGTAATCCAGAGAAGTGGATAATGTTTCTCCCTTAGAATGTACTATGCAGTAACAGAAGTGTTTTTCAGCTGACTACCACAGGCAATCCTAGAATGGCCTAGCCTGGAAGGGACCTTAGAGATCATCTAATCCAACCTCCCTGTCATGGGCAGGGATGCCTCTCAACTAGATCAGGCAACACATGGGGACCGAGCAGGGACTGAACCCGCGACCTTGGTGTTATCAGCACAACGCTGTAACCAACTATTTGCCGTTATTTGTAGTCTGTTTTCCCAGGGAAACAAGAGTAACACAGCCACACACTCCATGGGTGTATGTGGGAATGTGCAAAGCAGTGGAAACCTCCGTTCTTTCTTAGGGAGCTGGTTAGCTCAGTGGTTTGAGCGCGGTGCTGACAACAATGACAACATCGAGGTCGCGGGTTCGATTCCCGCTCAGTCCTCATGTGTTGCCAGGTCTAGTCAAGAGGCGGTGTCCCTGCCCATGACAGGGAGGTTGGACTAGATAATCTCTAAGGTCCCTTCCAGCCTAGGCCATTCTAGGATTCTATGATTCTTGTGCCTGCTCTTCCCTTCATTAACTCCCTGAACCTTCTGGCCAGTCTCAGTCATGTCCCATCTATGTTATCAATTTTTCACTTTACATGTCCAGGGAAAACAGGCGACTGAACAGAGGAGAGAGACTCTCTTACTGGATTTGCTGAGGAAAGGCGCACTGTGAGCGAGTCTTTCCTTAGAGCTTAGACAAACACCAAGACCCAAGAAACCAGGCTTCCCCAGTTCCAAAACGTGCACAAAAAAAAGTCTTTCAAATCAAAAATAAAAAGATTACCAGGAGGAAAGGGGGATATACAGCTACTTACATCATCCACATGCTCAACAAGGTCTAACCCTTTACAGTGAGAGATAAAGAACAACTCCTGAGCTGCAGGCAACGCTCACGCAGTAACAGGGAGATGGAGAAGTTCATTACCCAGCCAAAGCCTTCTGTGACCAAATCATATAAATGCAAGAACAAAGAGCATCTCTGAGGTTTTCAGTGCTACTGTAGGCAAAGAAACAGTCTCCAATATCACCATTTTCTTTATTCCACTGTACCCTGCTGCAGCATTCAGATCACCTGCAGATTTCCCCGTGCTGTTACCAGCACCCATGTGATGGATTCCACTGTTTACCAGCCATATCCTTATTAAATATCCTAAAAACTTTAGGCTTTGTAGAAGTAAAATCTTTTAAATTTCTTCCCCAAGCTTTCATTTATATTTTATCTCCTAATATACTGCCTGGAGGTGCAACTGAAGAATGTATAGGACTATCATTCCTAAGGCAAAAAATGAAGAGCTTAGTTCTTTACTGTGTTCTCTTTTACACCATTCTAGGACTGTGCTAGGAAGTAAAAATGAAGAGAAGCTCTTCAGAGCAATGCTCACAGCAAAAGGCACGAAGGCCACATGCAGGTTCTCCTCATAGGCCATATGGACTAGCTCATACCTGTCCGTAATCTATAGGATTTTTTGCTTCCAGGACAGAGGGGTGGGACAAACTTTACCATTCACCAGTTAAGAAGCTGTCCCTGGACACCAGAGAAAGAGAGGCCAAGGCTTCAAATCTGTTGACAGGCATTCACCTTTGCATATTAATAAATCTTCAGGTTGCCTTGATACAACCAAGATAAAAAGGCTGTGCCGGAAAAAAACCATTACAGGATGAAAGTCTAAGTCATCAACAATGCAGCGGCCTTTAGAAGCTTTTAAATACAAACGTGTGTTTGTGGCCACCGCTTTAAGAAGCCGCGTGCCACCCTTGAGAGCTCAGAGCTCCGACACTGCGGGAGCTGTACCAAGACCTGAGCACGTTACAGCCATTACTCCCAAATTTGCTGGAGGTACCACGTTTGCACACAGTTATATTCTGTCAACGACCTTTTTAATCAAAGAAAAGAAAAGGAGGGCATTAACACTTTTAAATGCTTTCAATTACCAACGTCCTAATATTAATTTTCTAAATGTTCTTCTACAGAGGCAATCAAACCGCGATCTGTGTTCCTTTTGTCCGGCTGCTTTTCATGCTAGGATTTAAATGCTATGTTTTGTTTCATCTGTAATATTTTCCCTTAGACCTTTCTGGTGGAGTCTGTGGGCATTCAATATAATCTGATTGTTGATTATGTCCGTGGCAGTTATTTAACTGCCTGTTGGGCTAGTTTGAAAGAATCACAATGGTGGCTAACAAGACTAATCACAGAAGTAACATTTAATAAAAATCCTTTTAAGATTTAAATGCCAATTCCTTCTTCAGCCACCCTCCTACCCCCAAATAAAATCTGTTCTGTATTAAAAACATTAGCAGCAAGCCTGAAGTGACGGAACAAAATATAAATCTAGATGTTTAAAAAGTATTTCTACTGTACACATTTTATAGTTGAAAGACTACTGTTATATGAAAAAAATGTTCATGTTTTAGCAAATGTAACAGTATAGGACAAGGCAAGTTACTGATGTAAGACGAGGATTATCGGATCCTTGAGATCACACTTTGGCAAGGAGCAATTTAAAAACTGCAGAACTCACTGTGCAGCCTCTGACACTGCCTTTTGGCTAGTCTGCAATGCCTTTTAAGCTCATCCTTCTCTGACACAAATTTAAAGTTCTTTACCTAAAACTTCAATGTTTTCCTTAGGAAAATGCATAGGTTTGACTTGACTTTATTTCAAATTATCTGATTTCACCCTTTCCCCAACTTAAATATTAGGCGTTTCTAGAGCAGCAAGTGCAGACGCACGTGTACGGAAAGGAAATGTTTCAGTTTGACTAAACATCCATCTGAAAAATGCCACTGGAAAGCTCAGCAAGGGACTTAATATTAGACAAAATAGGATTCATTTAATCAGCTCTGTATTTCTCTGATTATCACAAACAAAGGACCAGGATTGTATGACAATTTTGAGAGCTTGGTAAACTTCAGCAGTGCCTTGTAATGAAGTCTTGGCAAGAAATAAGTGAAATACAAAGATTTTGCACACTGAGGCTGTGTAAACACTTTCCACTTTTAGAAATGTATCCTAGCAACTCACAGAAATGGGTTTAAAAAGACAGCTGGACAAAAACACAATTTGGAATAAAAGCAGAAGTAATTGCTAAACCAGTGGGTCTCGTGGTCCTGAACTGGTCTTGCAGCCACATCTCAACTATGACTCAAGATGTTGAGCAAAGAAACACCAGGACTAACAGATGTTTTGAAACTAACATCTGCAGAAAAGACTACATTAAAAAGTGCATCACACTTGGAAATTATTCTGAATTTTGTATTCCTTTCCTACTGACAGAGAAATCTCTTTGACTTCCAGTAGAGAGGCTTGCTGGACATACACGTCGTGGTTTATATTTGCATGTTGCTAAACAGAGGTAAAAGATGCACAAATGATTTTACTTATCAGGTGTTTACTCAATTCCATTGCAAACCTGTCCCGATTTGAGCCCCTAACTGTTGACAAAATTGAATATTTTTTACTTAAGTTTTCAGGAGAAAACTGAAAGAAGCGACTTGTATAACAATGCACAGACCTCGATTAAATGTCTAATCCATAATTCACTGAAGAGATTCTGCCGACATCACCAGCAATGAAAAAGGTTCATAAAACCTATCATGAATACAAAAGAAGCCTAAACTATATTTCAGGATTAGTATTCAAACTGTAATTGCATGAGCATTATTGGCGATGAGGATAAACCATATTTATACAGAACAGGTCATCTCATAAAAAACCTCAAGAAGATGAAACATGAGAGAAAAGCATCCTGCTCCTGAGATGCAAACAGAGAATACTCCTCAGAACACACTTGATTTTACTGTAGAGGATTATTTCGCTTTCCAGTGACTGCTTACAACTGCAGGACATGGCACATCCAGAATACCTATCAGGCTCTGAAGTCTGTTGGGTAATTAGCTGAGCCACAGATCTTCATAGAGGCACTCAACAGTAGTTGTAAACAGCAGCAGGTATGAGAAAGTGGGGCCACAGACTAGGTCCTGGTTTGGCATTTAAGGGCTGAGCAAGGGATTCTTGGGGAACGAGGAGGAGTTGGGGCTTTTTTAGGAGATGAGGATGGTTTTTCTGAGCCAATATTTACCATAATTTCCCTCAGGTAGCTTAGCGATCAAGAGGAAAGTTTATTATACTGAACATCTAATGGGTATGAAGATTTTTTTTTAAACTAGCATAGATACATATAACTTCCTCAAAATTTACATTTAACAGTTTGCCAGAGGATATTTTTCCATAAGAAATACCAGCTAATTTTCAGTCTCACATGGTATCTTGAATATTCAAAGACAGGCTCAACTAATACTTTGATTTTTCATTTCTCCAAAGGTCGAGTTTTAATAATTCTGTTAAGAAGTTTGTCAACAGATACGGTACCAAACCAGCAGAACACATTGCAACAAGCTGCATGTTCCTTTACGATATATTCCCCACATTGCACACACGGAGCCAAATTCAGGAATTTTTTTTTCATTCACAGAAAGAGAGTCGTGATCTGACAGGTAGCAAGCTCTAGCTTTATAAAATTCACCTTTCTGGTGATATAAAGTAAATTATTTCTCTGAGAATGCATTTCACACTGCTCTATTACTAATCGCACTTCACTGAAGGATCCTCCATCCTGGACATGGCATTACCTCAAGCTGAACCTCCATATCACAGCACCTGCAACGAAGTACTACCCAAAATACAAATTACTCTCTGGAGATCCACTGACTAGAGATGGATGCTAAGGCCATCAACAGCCTGTGTTGAACATGCTCATAAAGTTCATTTAAGTCTGGTAGGATGGAAAATCAGATGGTGATACCACCCTGAAACACGCTCCCAAACGTCAAGGGCTCCTGAGACAGAATCACAGAATGGGCACAGCTGGAAGAGACCTTCAAGATCATCGAGTCCAACCTTTTCCTAGCCCTATCAACACCACTAAACCATGTCCTTCAACGCAATACCATGTTCCTTCAACACCTCCAGGGATGGCAACTCAACCTCCTCTCTGGTCAGGCTGTTCCAATGCCTGATAACCCTTTGAGCAAAGAAATTCTTCCTAATATCAACCGGAACATCCCTTGGTGCAACTTAAGGCCATTTCCTCTTTTCCTATCACTCATCACTAGGGAGAACAGATCAACCCCTCCCTCTCTACAACCTCCTTTCAAGTAGTTGTGGAGAGTGATAAGGTCTCCCTTCAATCTCCTCTTCTCCAGGCTACACAGCCCCAGGTCCCTCAGCCGTTCCTCATACGACACATGTTCCAAATCCTTTACCAGCTTGGTAGGCATAACTTGGAAAATTAATGGCCCCCGATACATTTTTTTTAACTCACTGATCTTGCTAAACTGCTTGTTGAACTTTAAGCATCTGACAAAAAACTACTGCCTAAACCATACAGTTGGAAGCCACACACCGTGTGAAGAACAGGGTTGCCCTGATCCCTCCGAACCCAGCTCCCATGAGCTCTCACCTGCCCTACACGGCTTCTCCTCAAAGGACCGGTGAGCGCTTGGCTTCGCAAGACTAAACTTCCACATCGTTCCAAGGCGGTGACTGAGAAATGAGAGCCTACCGCCACGCATATAAATTTATTAATATTTTTCCCTCTCTGTGCATTGTTTTACATTATCAGCAGTCAACTGTATCTGCCATTTTGTTGTCTTGCTATTCAATATTATGTTTTAATACTTCGCTGCTATCTTTCACTTTTACTGCTCTGGGTGGTATTTTGCTGCTGCAAACATCACTGCCTCTCTATCTGCCCCTGTCCCGGCTTATCCTACTGGTTCAGGGTGACATCAGTCCTCTGGAAATGCAAAAGAAGATCACCAATTTATTATCCCTTTCCCAATTCACTCATTACTTCTGAACTTCAACACATTCGGACTTGTGCCACTTCTCAAGAAAGGGGCCAAATTAAAATAAAAAATTATAATAAATCAGATGAAGACTAAACTGAAATTCAGATGGAGAGTAAGCACACCTAACACTACATTTGAATTTGTTTTGGAAATATCTTAAAATCTTTTGTCCTAAATAGAGCTACTGACCTAGAAACATATATTCATCTCTGGAAATAAATCAAAATTCCTCCTGCATTAATCTAATTGCACCAGTGGAAGTTAAGCAGTCCCTTAAGTAATTTAAGTTTCCTTATTTGAGGGGAAAAAAATAATAAAAAAACCCCATCAGACCTTACCCATCACTGGGAGTGTGTTTTGTAGAACAAGCCAGTTATGATTAACTTCTCTGTCTGCAGAAGTAAAGGAATTTTCCCTTAAAACAGGAATAGGTGTGAGCAGGTAGTCTTGGTGTTAGTGAGCATTTCATTAGCAAGTAAACAAATGACTTTAAAGTATATAAAATAGTATAGGTTTGTTTGCATGGGGTTTTTTCCACTGCATAGAACTCCCCAGAAAATATGCTGGTTTCTGAAATACAGTAAGCTCAGATGCTAAGAATCCTTTTCAGAGGCGGGTATAATGAAAAAAAAAGTGGAAACTTTAAAGAATTAATGATTCTGCTGGGTTTCTTACCTCCTATGTCTGCAATCATGAAGCTGTATTAGAAAAGGGCAGCAGCACAAATCATCCAAATCATCCCCCTTCACCTGCAGTGAGAGCATCTAAGAGAAAGGAGGAACCCTTGCTCCACGCCCAAAGAAAGGGTGCAAATCCCAGGAGGATTCAGGTCTCTTGTCTTAGAAGCAAACACGGCCATGCAGCCAGGCACCAGTGACCCAAGATGTGTAGCAGGGACCGTGTCAGGCTCCTGTCTTGGTCTACCTGCTGAGCCTCAGCCTCTGAGATGTCGTTCTCTCCACGTGATACACTGGAGGGCAGGGATGCCGTCCAGAGGGACCTTGAGAGGTGGGCCCATGCCGGCCTCATGAAGTTCAACAAGGTCAAGTGTAAGGTCCTGCACCTGAGTCGAGGCAATCCCAAGCACAAATACAGGCTGGGTGGAGAGCAGGATGGGGGCAGCTCTGACGAGAAGGACTTGGGTCCTGGGCTTCATCAAAGGGGTGTGACCAGCAGGGCAAGGGAGGTGAGTCTCTCCCTCTGCTCTGCTCCGGTGAGGCCCCGCCTGGAGTGCTGCATCCAGTTCTGGAGCCCACAGCACACGAAGGACATGGATCTGCTGGAGTGGGTCAAGAGGACGGCCATAAAGATGATGAGAGGGCTGGGGCAGCTCTGCTATGAAGAAAGGCTGAGGGAGCTGGGGTTTTTCAGCTTAGAGGAGAGAAGGCTCTGAGGTGACCTAACAGCAGCCCTCCAATACATCAAAGAGGCCTACAGGAAAGCTGGACAAGGGCTTTTTACAAGGGCCTGTGGTGACAGGACAAGGGGCAATGGCCTGAAACTGCAAGAGGGTAGATTTAGATTAGGTACAAGGAAAAAATTCTTCCCCATGAGAGTGATGAAGCACTGGCACAGGTTGCCCAAGGAAGCTGTAGATGCTCCATCCCTGGAAGTGTTCAAAGCCAGGATGGACGGGGCTTTGAGAAACCTGGTCTAGCGGGAGAGAGGTGTCCCTGCCCACAGCTGGGGAGCTGGAACTAGACGATCTTCAGGGTCCTTTCCAACCTTAACCATTCTATGATCCTACTCTATGATACAGAAGGGACGTGGGAGGTGGCTGAGTCTGGACTCCATCAATGGAGCAAGGAGATGGAGGACCAACACATCTGAAAGTTTGCAGTGCAATGTTCAATCCCTGTGTACACAAGATGAGAAACACTTGTACATCTTGTATGTGCAGGTCACAAAATGACTTCTGGAGGGCCTGCAAATATGCTCTGCAGCTTGCTTATGGGCAAATGTAAACTCTTACAAGAAATCTCTCCTCCCTACTAGTCTCTTCAAGAAGTTCGTGCTCCTTCTTGCACACAAAGTTTAAGTTCTGAGGATAAAATTTCAAGCCCATGACCCCAAGGAGGAGGCATCTCTGTCAACAGGGGTGCCATTCTCACAGCAGCTGTTTAGCAGTGTGACCTGGCCGTGATTTAAGATCAAGGACAATGAGGGGAACTCGTGTCACAGAGCGCCAGAGAAGGTATTAGGGCCTGTGATTTCTTGCAAACCCCTTTTCCTTAGACAAGATGTTCTCTACAAATAGCTCTTTGTCTAGAGTAATTATTTGGGGATTAGGAAGAGCTAATAAAACCCTCTCTTGAAAGGCTGGATGAATTTGTGATGATAACAAGGTTGTGATGTGCCTAAGGGAGCAGGGACATCTTTCTGATTGTAATTTAATCAACCTTGATTAAAAGAAACAAACATTTACCTGTACCCTGTTCAATAAATTTTGATAAAAGTCTACATTCCAGCTGGCAGCCCATCTATTCTACCTAGTGTGCTTACCACAAACAGGCTAAACTCGGATTTCCTCTGCTTCTGCTCTACCCCAAGAAAATGAAGGGAACACATGATGGTACTGTATATATGCTAAAACCTCTGAAGAATACTCCTAAAAACCAAAATGCATACATGAGCAGTGTTCTTGAGACATGGTCCTGATTTGGCTTTTAATATACTCCAAATCCACATATCAGTACTGGGAATAACTGCTTGCTTAGATTAAGGATATATCTAGCCAGCACCTCCACTGCATTCAGCCTTGAGCAGCACTGCAGTGGTGTAAAATTCAACTTGCAACTCAAAGGACTTTCCTTCTCTGAGTCTGCACAGCAAGGACCACGGCAGAGCCTGCTCACCAACAACGGTTGGATGGAGTTTTCTGCAGCAATGCGGACTACTCTTGATGAAGTGTTCCCACAATAACCTCTAACAGAAGAATAATTTATATTAGCTACTTTTTTCTTGACGTGCTGCAGCTGAGGGGACAACAATAAAGAGTAATTATCTGTACTCTTCCCAAAATATCAAGTCTCTGTAATTCCAATTATTTGTTCTCATATATACCAGAACTCATCCTCAGTGTAAATACTTCTTTGCACCATTTCTTTCAGTCTTTGAAAGAAAAGCCTATGTAGCAAAAATCTAAGGATGCAACAGACTAACTATGAATAGCATTTTACTTCTGCAAAGTATCTTAATTATTGCAGGTCTTACTAATCCAGACAATTAAGGCTTGATTAGGCTAAAGTTAATTTTCCTACTTTAGTCATGCAGTTACTTTTATTTATATCAAAAGCCTTAAGATGTATATTCCCAAAAAAGAAACAAAAATAGGAAAAAAACCCACCTACCTTCCAAGTGAATGAATAGAAAAATCGTAATAAATCCTTAATCAGAATAAATCCTAGCAATTGACTAAATTTTCCACATTCTTTACAATTCCTATGAGATATCAGACCGAGTTTAAATAGGTCAAAAAATAGGAGCACTGAAAATTAAATACTCTGTGCACACAATACAAATTAACCTACTGCAAAATCACCTTCACTAAATGCAAATGGAAGATGAGATTCTGATACGCGTACTCCGGTATTAATTTGAGTGTGATTGCTGATGAACTGAGGTGCTAATTAACTTGTAAAGCTATCAGTGTTTGGCTTTAATTGATTGGCCGTATTACAGAAATCCTAGGATGCTCAGAACATGTCAAAAAAAAAAAAAGAGAGAAACAAAGCTAAAAATACTTGGGTTCTCGCTGTTTTGAGACACTGGTGGGCTTAAAAGCAATAGAAGGGAAATCCAACGGATAAGAACTGCTTTGCAAAATGATGAAGTGAATTAAATTAAACTATAGCTGTATGAAAATCGGTGAGGAAAATGGCACTAACGATGCTGAGAATGGAATCTAACATCTCTCTGACTACACCACACATTCAATAAGCACACTGCGCACATAAAACAACGTAGTGAGCACAATAAACATAAACCACAGTAAAAAAGGAGAATGTGCACTTTATATTAGGCAGTATAGAGAAACCTAGACCAATTATGTACATAAAATATTGGTATACGCTTCACACATTGGCAAGCGAAAAAAACAAGGAGGAAAAAGCAGGGCAGCAGGCGACATTTTCAAGATGAGAAAAAGTGCAAACTAGAACAACGGGAACTAATTAAAGAGTACACGACATAGCAGGCTCTCCCCTCTCCCTTACCTTATTGCAATACCCCGTCAAAATATATTAAGCAACATCAAATGAGGCAGGAGATCATACGGTCGTTGCTCTCTTCCCTGCTTATGAATACCAGCACACACTGACTGCCCAGAGGCTTTTGCTTTAAACCCTTTTCCCCTTTCTGCTTTTGACTCAAGGGTGCCACTTGGCTACAAGAAGACTCCCAAAGAGGCATTTCCACATCTGGCACAGAATAAACTTTAACGCCTGTTGTCACCTGCTGAGAACTGCGGGGTGACAATATCGGTTGGGACTGGGGGACCCACAAGCTGGGATCTGCATTAGAGCTTGGTTACTTCACTGAAAACCCAGCAATTGGCAATTACAGCCTAGCTGAAGGAAGGAAGCCACCTGTTACTAGACCATTTATACATCGTTTTGTAGTAATTAAGGATCGACTATACCAAATTTTAAGCCTGAGTGTCACACAGTTAGTACTGAACAGAATACTGTCACTAGCACAGGAAAGAAATATATAGGAAAAGCAATTAGCAGGGGGAAAAAAACCCTCAAAATTGTTAAATACAGATCCTTAAATGTCTTATTACATAAATAGTTAATTAAGAATAATTTACAGAAACAATTATCATTACCATATTAACACTAATTGTTCTGCACAGGAAGACAGCATTGTATAAAGCAAGATTGTGTGCCTGTTGCTTCAGCACATAAAAATGTCAAGGGACTTTCTTTGGTCTCTTAAATTCCCCTCCAGTCTTTTACCATCTCAAGGCAGAAGGATTCTAAAAGCAAATTCAAATAATGAGGTTTAACGTATTAAACACAGCACCTGCCTACTTTTATTGAAAAATAAAAAATATTCATCTTTTTCCCTTTCCTGCAGGAAAATACATCACTTACAACACTGCTGAGGAAAATGTGTCATTGCTAATGTTTGGGTAACAAGGAGTAAGATTATGTCCTCCTAAGTAAATATGGAGAGCCATAATTATATCTACATGCACTTTTAAGTCTTGAGACTTCTAAATGCAATGAAAAATTATTTGAAAAGAAATAGTTGATACAAAAAAAGAGGGGGAAAAAGGGAGTGTCAACAGTTAAAACACAAGAAGGATAAAAAGCAAGATTTCTGCTCGTGTTTTTGATTCCAGCATTGCTTCCTCAAACCCTGTAGACAGAGAGACAAGTTAAAAGTGCATGTATCAAGCACAGAATCTGGTCCTTCAGCTCAGGGCTGCCGTGCCTGATTGAGTTTAATTTAAGCCGCCTCCAAATTGTCTCCCCTGTTGCCTGTCTGCCAGCAGCTTTCTCCGCACAGCACGTCCTGCCTTCGGGGCAGGGAAGGAGGAGAGCACCCGCTGCAGCTCCCAACCACGCAGGATTTTCAGCTGCTGCCAATGGTTGAAGCTCTCCGGGTTCCCACTCCTGAGAAACAGTTGTCTTCTCGCCCACGAGCACCCAAAAAGTGACCTTATAAAATCCGCTTAAGTAAAACCACCGTAGAGGTGAATGTCTCCTTCTGGACCTCCGATACGGGCATTTCACATTGGCCTTACAACATTTTTTTTCAAAAAAGGGGCTTGAGATTGGAATGTTGATGCCCTGTGTCCTATCAAATCAAGCCAAACCCCTCATTAACAAAGACATTACTACAATCGCCCCTCTAAATACGGTCACCTTCTATTTGCTCATTCAAAAGATAACCAGATCAGTGTCCTTGGAAATTTGAAATAAGAAGCTTCAAAGTCAGTGGGTTTTTTCCTCAATCTGTACGAAAAAGATGCCTGATTTCCAGGAAGAAAAAAAATTAGAAACCTAACGTTTATTTACATTTTAAGTACATCATAGCTGGAAAGTCATGTGCCTGATGTCCAGCCATGCTGGTTGCTCAGTCTGGTCTTCTACATGCAGAAGGTAACTGGAAACAGCAACGTGACATTTAAGAAACAGACTACAATAAACTCCTACATGTATTTTGAATAATTATCTGTGAGGAGCTGGACTCGAAATTCCTCCCAATCCAATGATCTCATGGAACAGAAAGTTTGAAGTTCTTGATATAGGAAGACAACTGAGCTCCATTTAGAACAAGCAGTAGGTGGTCCTGATGCCTTGATCCAGCCAGGTGTCAATCTCTAAAGCTCTGCTTTACAAGCTTACAGAGGTCTCAGTAACCACGACAGCCCCAAAGTCAGCACCATGTGTGCTGCTCTAGTTCCATCAACAAGACAGTATTAGCCCTGTTTTTTCTAATTGTGTCCCAGAGAAATAACCAGGGTGGCAAACTCTCCAGGCTGGCCTGTCACGTAAGAATTACTCAATTTGAGGCTTTTGCTAAAATAGCCTCCAGGAATTAAGCTCTTTTAACTTGAAACCGAGTGTGAAGCCACAGCCTAAACCTTCACATAATCTTTTCCTAATCACCACTTCCTCAGCTCACCTATAATTAAAATGACAAATACTGCATCTTAAATAAATGCACCACCACAGCAGATGAACAAAGCAGACGTTAATACTGTTTTTGTGTTAGCGCTGTCATTTCAAAATTCCTCAGACTTAAAAAAAGCAGTAGAAATACGCACTCATTTATACAAGGGCATCTGCTCACAGCAAGGCTAGACATGTCATTATTATCCTCTACAAGCTTGTATTTTGAATAGCATAGCAAAATCGGAGAACAAACGCTGAAGATGGACAGCTGATTTTTACTATTTCTTAGGTTTGAATGCTTTCTCGTGCACACTAAAGCGTACGCTTGTACTACAGCGAGGAAATCTTGCACACACCAGCAGGCACTTCAAAGTACTAGTTTACCTGTTTGGCACATCTCTGTTGACAAATAGGATTTTTCAGGCCAGCTTACAGATAATGGTTCTGTGTGGAGCTACTGAATAATGAGGATAACTACTGGAAAGTCCTAATGCACCTCTGGTCTCGGTGTTAGACACCCTCCCCGCCTTGAATCTCCTTCGCTCCTGTCATTACGTGCGAGGCGAGGAGCAGCTCGGTGTGCTGAAATCAGCGCTCGGCGTTCGAGAGCTTCACTCCAACAATGCTGGCTAATGAAAATGATGGCAGAGGAGAAGAGAACAGTAATGAGACTTCTTTTTTTTAAAAAAAAAGTCACACACGCCTGTTTTAAGGTGCAGAAGCACTGAAGTGAGCTACCCTGTGGTTTTTTTTTTTCAAATAGATGAAGTCTAATGACTTCCGCAACAACTGCAAAGCTCCTATCCAGGTACCGCTGTCTTCTGATGTAAAACAACTTGTAACACGGAAGCAGTGCCTGGAAAAACATGAGCCCTGAGCTGCCTCCTCTCCTTGCACCAAGGCTCAAGGGATCCCGCGCAGGAGTGGAAAGGACGAGGATGTAGCAACCAGCGCTGCCCAGGTCCTGCTCACCCACAGGCTTCTGCTTCCTATCAGGAACTTGTAGCCTTTGACCACAATCTCTGCTGCCTGCTCGCCCACTCAGCCTACGCACAACGCAGACAAGGCAGCAGAGGTGACCTCTTCCCACATGCCTACTGATTCAGAGAGTAATATTTAACATTTAAATGAGGCACATTTACAGGGGCCCTATCTTTGACTCTCTGCCTCACTGGCTAATGCACGAGTCTTCTGTCTTTCAATTCGGTCAACATAATTGCAAAAATCCATTCTCAGGAAGTCTCCTCCGGATGTGACTGGGCAAGATTTTGCTCTTTGAAAAAAATAAAAATAACTAAAAAAAAAAAACAGGCCACCCAGGTATTTAGAATAAGGGTCCGTTATTGAAAAAAGAAATTTTTCAGCACTTGTATCTTGTGGTGCCAAGTTTCATGTGGTAGATTTTATTATTTTCAAGTAATTTTACTGGTCTTCAGGTTTTACTTCTTGTTTGATCTATTAGCATGAAGCTAATTTTTGATCTTTGCCAACTCTCTGCATGCAGTAACCATGTTCATTTTATCCAATTTCTCTTCTGTCCTTCCCTATCTTCTATCTTTTTATCGGTTATCTTTTTGACTATATTTCCCTGTACCATAATGGTATTATAGAACTTTTGCTATTTTTAATGTATTTATTCCATTTTCCAGACACACTATGATATTGTCGGCATTAAGGGGCAGGCAATTAATTTTTCTCTATATGGTGGGAAAAGATAAGAAGAAATCAGCTAAATTTACAGGGCAGAGATTAAGGAAATCTTTCTGTCCTGCACTTGGAGCACAGGAACACGCACCCATCGATAATATGCTTCTTCATTAAAGTTTTCGTAAAAGCAGCTTAGACAAACATCTGCCTGGCATGGTCCAGATCTTACCTCTGTGATCTCTAAAGGACTTTCAAGCCCCGTAACTCTGTAAAATTACACCAAATTCATTTTCTGTTATCATTTAGATTTCTTTTTTAAGCTGATGTTTTCAAAGGATAAATTGAAGCATTTGTAATTTTCCCCTCTAGGTGCCAGGATGTCTAAACTCCTAGAAGAACCTATAAAGCCATGATGTCCTTATTTGAAGACTGTAAACTTAATATCATCCATGACTGAGTCAAAAAGTTCACAGCTTTCATCTTCAGCCTTTCTCCATTCTTTGAAGTCATCAATTCTAGAGATATTCTTTCTATTTGCAAATCCAAGCTGAACTGTATAGGATTCAGCTGAGCTGAAAGAAGGACTTTTTTTCTTTAAACTTTGTTTTCTTGATAGTGATTATTCACCATAATTTTCCCAGACATGGTACTGACTCAAATGTAAATATAGTTACATGTGAAAGTAAATATACAGTTATATATTTTGCCCTATGTATAGGGAAGTTCCCTGGAGAACCTTTAAGTAATGTCATTGTGGTTCATCTTCTAACCTAAGACCTTCATTATTCTCCCGCGGAGGAGAACTATAAGACTACAGCCATCCATCAGTGAGCACCATCAGCACCTTATCTCCTCTATTAAGTTGACAGTTTACAAGGCAAAGGATTTTGCTGAGGCTTATTCTTTACTCATCCCTTTTCCATTCTGATGTTTTGTAAGCTTGTCTCCTGAGGAGACATGACACCCAAACTTCTGTGTTAAAATGAATCAAGCTAACTAACTGCCATCAAATTCAACAGAATACAAAAGACACCAAGTTTCCACCGATCATAGAATCCTAGAATGGCCTAGGCTGGAAGGGACCTTAGAGATCATCTAATCCAACCTCCCTGTCATGGGCAGGGACGCCTCTCAACTAGATCAGGCTACTCAAGGCTCCGTCCAACCTGGCCTTGAACACCTCCAGGGAGGGGGCAGCCACAACGTCTCTGGGCAATTTATTCCAAAGTCTTGCCATCCTCGGACTGAAGATTTTCTTCCTAAGGTCCAATCTAAATCTATTCTCCTTCAACTTCAACCCATTTCCCCTTGTCCTATCAGTGGACACTCCTGTAAAAAGTCCCTCCCGAGCCTCCCTGTAGGTTCCCTTCAGGTATTGGAAGGCAGCTATTAGGTCCCCCCGAAGTCTTCTCTTTTCAAGACTGAACAATCCCAGCTCCCGCAGCCTGTCCTCATAGCAGAGGTGCTCCAGCCCCTGGATCATCCTTGTAGCCTCCTCTGAACACACTCCAACAGATCTATGTCCCTCTTATGGTGGCGACACCAAAACTGGACGCAGTATTCGAGGTGGGGTCTCACAAGAGCAGAGTAAAGGGGTAGAATCACCTCTCTTGCCCTGCTGGCTACGCTTCTCTGGATACATCCCAGGATGCGGTTGGCCTTCTGGGCTGCATGAGCGCACTCCCGGCTCATGTTGAGCTTCTCATCTATCAACTCCCCCAAAGCCTTCTCTTCAGGGCTACTATCAACCACTCTGTGCCCAGTTTGTATTTGTGCCTGGGATTGGCCTGACCCAGGCGCAGGACCTTGCATTTTGACCTGTTGAAGCTCATGCAGTTTGCACTGGCCCATTTCTTGAGCCTGTCAAGGTCCCTCTGGATGGCATCTCTTCCCTCAAGTGAGTCCACACAGATTCTATGGAGATCAGAAGCCAGAAAGATAGGAAAGATTCAAACAAAGGTCCCCACTGAGAGAAAAGTTGCAACACTAGTTCAAACTCATTATTAGATGTTAAATAACCCATGTAAGAGTAAATGATGCTCAGCTGACGCAGAATTACTCATATCCTCCTTAGCTGCCAAATCTGGTCAGCTCAGCTCAAAACTTGGACAACGGACAAGCGAAATCACCGATTTTCAAGGTCTGATCTGGGGACAAATGTTTCAAGAATAATTTTTACAGCACACTGGGAAGCAAAAGTAATACCTGAAAATCTTCTACAGAATCATATCCTCATTCTCATAACAGAGACAAAAGCAAAAGCACTGGTAAAGTTAAATTTGTTAGAAATTATATTCGATAATGACTCTATATTCACTTTCTTTCCCAAGTGTTTTTTCCTTTACTCTTTTTCAAACTTTCACCATTATCCTTGCACAGCAGCATCGGGGAGGGCTGGTGCTTCGCTCGCTCCCCATCTCCCAAAGGCTATCAGCGGTATCCCAAATCTCCCCCGGTCGGAGCCTTTTCCCTCTACATCTGTACTTGCTCTTTGGTGCCAGTAGCACCTTTTTCTCAATCAAGAAGAAAGATGAACATCCGCCTGGGTAGTCAGGTTCAATTTCACTCCATAGATCAACTAACTAAAAGAGCCGCAGCAGAGCATAATTTACATCCCCCGTCAAAAGTCTGAGCGTAGCTGACGGCCAACTTCACACAGCTTTGTCTGATCTTAATCCATTCCTGCACTTTGAGTTTCAGCAGCAACCAGCTCGGCCCAATTGAAAGGTTTTAATGTCTAATTTACAATACAAATCACTACAGAAAAGCCTGTTCTTTATTAAAAAGACCCCAAACCACTAGACAAGACAAAGTGTGCCACGGAAACACGAAAATACAGATTAAGCGTTCAGCTCTTGCCAATAAAGGCATAGTGAAATCGAGGTGATCGTTAACCAGTGAACAAAAGGGCACATCTTTCTTAATTTTGATGGTTTTCATACAATTTTAGAGAAGCAGATGCCTGTCTTTTAATCACCTATGAGTGATTATAAAAGCTGCAAGTTTCAGGCCCAAGTAAAGCCTTCGCAACGTTGCAGGTAGCACTGCTCACACATCACTTAGCCAGGCTGAGCACGTCAATCATCACTGTCTGACGGCTCATCGAAAAATGGTTTTGCAATAAAGTAATATAATTTACAACTAGTACTCTTGAAACAACGTTGGAAAAAAAAGAAGTACCAATGGGACGTGCAACTCAACGCCCCAATGCCTTTCACACCAAAAAACAGCATATTCTTTCGTAAAATCAACATAATGTATCTATCCTTCACTGATATACAGGATAAAACACAGAAATTGGTAACATATCATCAAAGAAATCACCCAAAGACACTCACATCTGGGAAGACTCACGTTTGGACAGAAGAAGCTTTTTTGCTTTAACCCTGATGTTATTTAGTAGCACAGAAGCACAAAAGTCTAACTCAGGGTACCAAGTCCATAGTTTTACATCTCTGGATTTCTAAATCTTACATCTGTCACTAATATCAGAAACATGAATCTTCAAAATCAAGTATTAAAATGAGGGATGATGCTGCACTGCGCTGCGGCATACAGTAAATTGCTGTCATTTCTTGAGAGGTGGCAGCATTTCAGTGGTGGCTGATTGCTTTATTATTTTTGCATTCATTGCCCATCACGGATGTATGCAGGTTCGTTTTCATTTTTAAAAAGTAGCTCTAAAATAAAAATTTTAAGAGCACTGTTCACAACAGGCAGCGTGCACCCGCGATTTCTAAGCAGGATCTGTCGATCTTATCTTTATTTAAGGTTTGCACAATACTTTGAGATGTAGGATGAAAAAGATAGGGCAGTACTTACAGATCTGTACAGCATCTCTACTAATTTTGTGTTCAGATATGCCCTAAACATCTCCAACAATGGAAAGCTCAAAATGTACATTAGCATTACTAGCTTCCTGCAAAGCAGCCTCTCTAAAATACTTCTTAAATATATCAGGTTCGACTCAACATCTAGCAGTCTACTCATCTGTCCCTTCCATTCTACAGAAAAGGAAGAAAAAAGGCAGTATTTTAATTTTTCAGTACAGTAAATGAAAGGAAAAAACCCTGACTATATCCTGCATGTGAAGCATGCAAGGACGGAAATCTGTGGAATCACACTTTTATTACCATCAACTGGAAAGTTCTTGTCTTAACAATACATTATTACAGTGGGTTGTTTTTCACGGTGCCATCTGAATTGTAATCCCTCCTGCGTTTCTTTGTGTTTACACTGGTCACTATATTATCTTCCTGGTACACTAAAGTTTAGCTGGAAACTTCCTTAACCTCTTCACTTATGTTGGAGCTTTCTGTAAAAATGTGCCATTTTTGTGCCACCACCCACCACTCTCCCCAGTATCATTATTTACTGCAAGAGTGAGAACTAAGCCAGAAAACAATTCTGTAAATACTGTCTCACCCACACTGAGTAGAAAAATATCAACATCACGACTCTTGGATTTTGAACTGTGACTGTAAAGGAGATCCAAGTCCTCTGAGCTCACCTAACGAGGAAGCTGACATTCCCCATACATGCAATCACCTCGACTTCACATCTCTGCTATTTGCTCCAAATCTTATTTTTTCTGCAGCTGTGATCTCATTGCTCTGCAAAGGGAAGAAACAAAAGTGGTTTTCTAGTTCAGCGTCAACGCACCTGATGGTTTCAGTAAAACAGTCACTCAGGGCACACAGTTCTCAACCCTAAGCAGACTTTTTCAGGTACTAGTTCCCCTTCCTACACTGAACTTAAATTCTACGATTGTGGATGCAGAGTAACTTCACAACTACATAACAACTGATGAAACACAGCATTATTAGATGCCTCCAAACCTTCCTTTGGTTTCCTAGACAAGGTGTAGAGGTAAAGGAAGACTATGTAAAGCCACTCTTTAAGCTGCTATAAATCACACCTGTTGTTAGACCATGCCTGAAAATTACCCTTAGCGTTGTGTTCAATGAAGATAAACCATTGCCAAGTTCTTAACAGATTAGTTTCAACTCTACAGTAGCAAAAAAAAAAAAAAGTTTATTTTAAAAAACAGGTTAATTCTGGAATTCTTCACGGAAAGTGCATTACGAAGAATATGCATAGAGTAAATTTTTTTGAAACAAATCTCAGACTACTGTTAGCAAGCGTGAAAGCATAAGCAGGATTGTGAGGAAGCTCTTGGAGACAAAATATATGAGTATGGTAAGGGAAGCAATAACAGAAGAGACTGAGGGCAAGCCAGGTTTGCAGAAGGCCTCTAGGATGTAGTTAAACAATCCTTGCACTTGGCTAGCAGTGCTTCCCAGGACACCGTCATAAACCAGTTTTAGTGATAAAATCTGAGCAATAGGAAGTAAAAAAATAAATAAGGACAGGGCAAATCAAAACAGATTTTGCTCTTCACTGAAGTTCCTGACACTTCAGGAAACTCACCTCCTTCCATACCTGAAACAAATATATTGATGTGATTGGTGACTGACCAGAGTTAAAGTTCTGAATTCAGTAACTATGTGCTGTTTTGCTTCATGATTACAAAATGTTTCTTACAGTAATTCATAGAAGCTAAGCTTTGGCTCTTTTCCATGAACTAGGCTAAGCACTGCCTCACATCTTTGTGAGGCCGCTTATGCATTATCAGTTTCTATTCTGCCTCACTGGTACTGCACTTTACCTGCAACCTCGGAAAAATACTGCTGAAACATTCCATTTAGACAGAAATGGAAATAAGATTGTAACAATGCCAAAGAGCAAGAGTTAAAGTGAAACACATTAAACTGAGAAGACACTGAAAGACAAATGACCTGAAATACTGTATTTCAGGCCACCTAAGGAAAAACCAAAACCAAACGACAAACCTAAACAGTTTTTCATTTAGAGTTACTATTAATTATTTATGAACGTAAACTCATGAAGACTTACAGCTCTACTAGAGAAATCTGCCTGCTTACTTGCAAATACTGCAGTTCCCACACTCCCAAAGTCACTTCTCTGCTGCTAGTTTTGGTGGGGAGGTGAGGAGGAACGAAGCTTTTTCAGGAGAATTCTACTCTTTTATTTGAAAAGAAAATTTTGGTTTGGATTCAGATTATAATAAGAGTTGAAGAAAACCGAAGTATAAAGCCTCAACAGTCACATGTATTTACTGGACTTCTAACCAAGATGCTGCCCCAACCAACAAGCAGTCATGATACAAAGTGTTAAAATCTTGTACAGCTATTCCTCTCCAGCAGAGTTTTCATCCTGGTCAAGAATAAATACATAATTCTCACTTAGGAAACACTCCTGCCTAGAAACAGTCAAATTACAAAGAAAAAAATAACTGTGAAAAAGAAGGGGGCAGTGAGCGCCTTTACTCCCGAGGGCTGTAGCACATCTCAGAAGAAGGAGCACAACCCTGCAGCACTCCAAAAACGGCGAAAAAAAATCCCATTTGTACATGTTTGGACTACAACAGTATCTCAGTGTACAAGGGATGTTAAGTATAAAGAGACAAATTTAAGCAGGTGTTTTCAAAGCAATCACTCAGTTCAGGAAAATGCACCACTAAAAGAGCTTGACAGGCTCTAATAATATTTGTAAATAGTTTAAGGAAATACCTGAAATTACGGACCAGCTAGTATGTCTAATTTCAATCAGCGTGATAGTTTTCCTCAAGGGAAGACAAGTCATGAAACTGTCAGAACTTCCTTAAAACTCAAGCGTGATATAGCCTAAATCTGCCACACAGCTGAATAAAAGTGGAAGAGCCAAAAGAAAAAGAAACTTCAAAAAACAAGGCTGAAGGGATTTCTGTGTGCCTTTTGGAAAAAAAAACCACACAAAAACCCGAGGATTTTCTGCCCAAGTTCTTTTTACAAAAGTTGTTCAAACCCAAATTTCCTTTTTATCTGCCTTGGGCAGAATTCTCAATTTCCTACAAGTAGAGTCCAAAGTGCATTTTAAGACACAATATGCAACACCTGCCCCTGAAGCTGCCTGTCTTTTTTTCCTGATGCCATTGACACACTTTTCCAACTTTTCTCTCTTTATTAACTCACAAAGGGAAACTGGAAAGAGATCAGCTTCTGCTATGGTACTGCAGACTGGATTCATTAGGAATGTCTTGACAATAAGCTGCCAAATTAAGGGAAAAAAAAGGTTAAAAAAGATGGTGAGTATTTTCATATTTTAATTATATCACACTGCATATTATACCTGCAGGACATGAAAATATTTAGCCTTTTCCACATTGTAGTAAGAGACTGACGGGGAAAATGGGTCTAAAGAAGAGAAATACAGCTTTATTTTTGTGACTTTGGGCAAACTTGCAGCGACACAGAGTGAGTACAAAGCAAACTAACAGCAGTTTGATTTCTGAAGCAGCTTTTCCATTCTCCTCTGTAGCAATTTCATTCTATTTCCCCAAAAGTGAAAATTTTAGAGAAATTCCAATTTACCTGCGCTCCATAGCCTCTCTGCCTTTTTCACTAACAAGGACAATAAAGCCTCTGCACGCTCAGCAGCTACTCAGTGTTAAATACTTGCCTGCTCCTTTTCCAGTGCACTCTGCTGTGGGGTTTTGCCACGTCTCACAGCCGTAAGATTTTTCACAGCATTAAATTGCCACACACACCACCCATATTATGTTGACTATTATGAAAACTCAGCAGACCTTGCCCTGAAAGGTGCATTCATTCACAGTTAAAAGATAACTAGAAAAATCATTGCTGTTTATTTATTTTCAAGGTATTTTGCACAATTTGGCAAGCAGCAAATCGGGAGTTATATATGTTTATTTAAAATCCCTCAGACCTAGAGAATCAGATTTATTTCAGCTGTTTCAAAGAGAAAAACATGTTCCTTTCTGGGAGTGCTCCATTAAGAGCCTGAATGTGGCTGATGTACTGCCCAGCAGCCAGCAATAAGTGGAATTATAAGGCTTATAGCCAATCTGAGGCTTTGTTTACACTGCAACATTTTGTAGGTCTCTTCATCTTGAGGGTAGGGCTATTTTATTTCTTTTTCTTCCAAACTGAGGTTGGACTCGATGATCGGTCCCCCCATGTGTTGCCTGGTCTAGTTGAGAGGTGGCGTCCCTGCCCGTGACAGGGAGGTTGGACTAGATGATCTCTAAGGTCCCTTCCAGCCTAGGCCATTCTATGATATGATATGATCCGATATCTCCAGAGGTCCCTTCCAACACTAACACTCCGTGATTCTGCGATTTTCTTCCATCTAAACGTCATGCCACGGACAGAAACCTGGGCCATCGAATCCCCAGAATTGCTGCCCTGTTCCCTGCCCACAGCAACTCCCCAAGGCCACGTACACACTAATGAACGGAGGCTGCTCATAGCTGGTTTTAAGTTACCTCATTCCTGATTTGTCATGAAAATTGGTCGCCCCTGATTTTTTTCCCTAGTGATGTTTAAATGCTTGTTTCCAACTGTAAACCCATTAACAGCTTCGCACGCAGCAACATCAACAAGCACATCCTAACACCTTGCCGAAGGGGCTGAGATCACCCCAACCAACACCCCCACTGGAACGGGTCACCTCCAAAATCTTCCCTGCGAGCGCATGTACTTTGACTTAACAAAGTGTTACACAGAAAACCTGCCTTGTGCCAGCAATAACACTGCCATAATCTGGGGCTCTGAGCAACCTGATCTAGTGGGAGATGTTCCTGTCCATGGCATGGGGGTTGGAACTAGACGATCTTTAAGATCCCTTCCAACTCTGACAATTCTACAATTCTATGATTTTTTTTTTTTAAATTCCTGCAGGATCTTTCCAAAATGAACACAGGAGATTAAATAATTTGTTTACATAAAGAAGAAAACAAGGACACATGCATAATGGTTTCAAGAAAACATCCGACTTTGCAAAACATAAAAAATAAAGTTTCATGAGGAAACTAAAAAACCCATGAGCATCTCAGTATTTCTTGCTGTACCAGAGTCTATTTTATAATGGGCACACCTTAGTTTCCTAGGGGGTTTTTATCTCAATACAAGAGTTAAAAACCAAACGTCATTGTTTATTTTCTGTAATTATCCACTTTTCTACTTCAGCAAAACCTTATGAATCTCAATTTGGTGGTCGCTTACATTTGGAAAGAAGACTATAATAGATAAAATAAAAAACACATAGACCTAGAATAGATAAAACCAACAATAAACAAACCAGGCATATCAGCCCTAACAAGAAATGGTTCTGACTTCTGTTTTTCTATTATGCTAACAATCTTCACATATTTCAGCCATTTCTAATTAGGATGGAATGGCCATTCTTGAAAAAGAAACCCAGTTTTATCTCACAGTCTTAAAAATACACAGAAATACAACAGCCCATTTCAAAATGTATATTCTAGGAAAACACACTTCCATTCTGAAGAAGTCTAGTTTCAGCTAAAAGGAGATATCATTTAAAATACTGTCCTGGTTTAGTAACTTCTGGGAAAAAATTTCTGCACTAATTTCAGCAGATCTATTTTCAAACAATCAAGAGCTCAGCCCACCACATTAAATGTGCGAAACTTTTGCATTAGTTCCAAAGCAGAGTCCCCAGCAAATTTGTCTTAAGTGGGATAGCTCTAGCAAACTAAAAGATCAATTCTCTTCTTAGGTTCCCACAAGACTGTAAACATTCTGTGGCAGCCTTCTTGCTTACATGAAATCTCACTGAAGATACTTTAGCCTCAAAGTTAAGTAACAAAGCAGGGCTTCAGCTAGGTTGCAGACCAAATATATTTAGTAAACTGTCTTCTGATGAATCCACTACCTCAAAAGTCAATTTAAAATTGCTATTTTACACTGTCATGTTTACTCGCCACAGGAAGATTTAACTAACAGCAGAGACCTTTATCTTTTGAGCACAAACTTACCAGAGAGAAGTGAAAAACAAAGCTTCCTGCTCTTTTCAGGCAAGTTTTTACTTATTTAAAAACACATCCATTTCAATATCTCACTAAACATTTCCAATTTGTAGGTTAGATTTTCCACTTAACTGGAAAAAACAAATGGAAGCTGTCAAGAGAACAGCCTGAACAATATGTCAGCGTATCCCTGCCCAAGATGACTTACGCTGCTCTACCAGTAAGGAACTCTCACTCCCAAAGGAAACCGCAGTTGTTTTTTTGGCACACATGTTTAAGCCACCAAGAACAAACTTCGAGCTGGTCTCCCGCTCGTGTCATGACAGTCACCTCCTGGTGACTCACACTGGATGCCACTGCTCACAGAGAAAGCTAAGCAAGAAAGCTCTGAGTGCTTCACTCTTCTCTGCATCTATAGTTGTCACCTACATGGGTTTCATTAACTTTTTTAGCTCCGGATGGATCTCTGTGGTCAGGCAGTATCTCTGGTCTAACTACCACATCAGGACCGGGCACTCTGGAATACAGCTGTGACACTGACCTGCATGCAGAGGATAAAGGCTCAACTTCATTTTTAACACATACACACACACAAAAAAGTTATCTTCTTGCCGGTACTACAGGAGTTTTCAGGAGTTCCTGGAAACAGTTTCTTCCTTTAAAGGCCCATGTTTGTGTGCCTAATTCCGTAAAATCTCTAAGCAGGGAGAAACCACAAGCACAAGGCTGATTTGACTTTTTCTGCTCACATCTGGGATGCAGCATCTGGAAGGTAACACCCTCTGGAGACCAGGGTGACCCTGGCCAGTAAAAGGAGCAACCTGGACAGCAAGAAACCAAGGCACATAGCCAAGATAACTTCATGTTATTCAATGCCGATGCATTGAATGTTTTACTGAAGTCAAAATGAAATATTTGAATGTATTTTGAGTCTTATTAAAACTTATTCTTCCCTTTTAAAACAAAACTTAATTGAAACCAGCTATAAGAAGAGTTCCATTTATCATAAATTGACATTTTTTAATTAAAATACAGCTCAGAACAAATGTTTAGCTGCATTTCCCTTTCATTGCTGCTGCAACTGGCTATGAGCGCATTTAAAACTAAGAAATTGGCTGTTGCTTCTTTTCACAATAAATTAACTGAAAGGAACACAGAGATTGTTGATCTAGAAATGGCTCCCACCTTCTCTTTTCAAGGAGCCAAGGCATGCCAGAGATGAGGAGTCATGCCTATGTACTGTGTTCTCCAGTTCCTTGGTACCGCTGGTTGTGTACTCCTGCAGAGAGCAGCTGATGGCTTTGTCACAATGGAAGTGTTGGGTATTTTTCCTGTGCTCCTGCTAGAGATGCCCACCCTGCCCTTTCACTGCAGATCCTTTCCTTGCCACCTCCCGATCCCCCGGAGTTGCATTAATCATCTCTGTACAAACCTGCAGTAGTTATCTTTGCTACTGTGGAAAATGAAGAACAAACACAACACAAAAGTTGATCCTGAAATGATAAGTAAGACGTGAAACCATTTCTAAAGGTTGTTGCTTTGTTCAATACTTTCCGAAAAAGCTGCATTTCTAGATCATTTCCTCTATTTAGACCAAACTTGTTGATCTACTCCTTCCCCTTTCTTAGTCTTCTTTCCCTGAATGCTCCATTTCGGGGTGAGCTCAGCCTTTAATGAACCAGTTGCTCCATCTGACTTCCTCAGAACATACTCGCACGTTAAGAGGGCTGTTCACAAACAGCGGTATTCCCAAAATCACACCAGTGAATCTGGAAAGTTGAACTTTAGTTCCAGGAGATAAGAACTGTACGTAACTGTGGTTATGTACAGCTGAGTACAACCCTGACCATACTTCCATTTCTGAACGTGGGTCTCTAAAGAATCAGGTTAGTTTTGGATGCATAGAATCTTTTGGTATTATAACCAGGAAATCTGTGCGTGGTGCACATGAGCACTGCCTTTTAGACTCGCTTCTTGTGCCTGAAGAGCTGAAAGGGCTCTGCTTGTAATAACTCTAAGCTGTTGTAAGCTGGAATCTAAAGCTGACTGGCAAATTACTTTGGGATATATGAAGTCATTCATCCCTTTTCCTAAAACAACATTCTGGGTGCTAGGAAAATCTCTGCTTCTATGCACAGCAGCAATAAATACCAATCTCCTCATGTAGGCATGGAAAATGAGAAATTCTTATTCTACTAAGCGGAATGCAAGCTGGAACAATAATTTCCACTGCGGCCTTCCACCTCAAGACACAAATAAAAGGAACATGACTTGGTTTCCAAATCTGCCAGCGAACGCGCTGGAGTGATGAAAACATTCTGACTACCCTCACAAAG
Source organism: Apaloderma vittatum (assembly GCF_000703405.1). Lineage (NCBI taxonomy): Eukaryota > Metazoa > Chordata > Aves > Trogoniformes > Trogonidae > Apaloderma > Apaloderma vittatum. The sequence goes on from NW_009723248.1 coordinate 29,265, forward strand.
TGAGTGTGCTCCTAAGGCTCTGAAGTAGGTTAATACCACGATTACAGCATTTGCAGAGTTTGGCAATGGCATGCTGCTCCAATCTCCTTTCATACTTAGCAACTACATGAATAAAAATGCTTTCGGTACAAAGGTTAAGTACATTAAAGCAGAGTCATCTGAAGCTTTAGCCATACCTTCATCTGACATAGGAAATCACACTCTGCTGGATGCAATGGCTTGATACGCTCAGAGTTATTATTCAATGATTTTGGCACTATCTTGCCATCTTTGATACTGCTTACCTGTTACAAGGTTTTTATAGAGAGTATAAAGAGCTATCTCCGATTACACAGTAATTCTAGTGCTTCAGCTTAATACAGTAAGTTAACATATCTAAGTAAATTAAATTCTGATAGACAGAAACGTATTGACTATGAAACCTCAGACCTCAAAGCTGATCATACACAACACATCAAATGAAAATTCTACTCTAAATGCTGGCAAAGGAACTTTGCTCTGAGTATTTTGCCTAGGTCATACCAGCATCACCATACAAATGTTTTCTAGACCTGAAAAGCTGGCTAAATACCCATATTCCAGGGATGCTTAGCTTATTACACAAGCAGCACCAGCAACAGGGAATTTCTTGCATAATCCCCCTACCACTGGCAATTAATTTAGCTTTGTGTGTGAAAGCATTTTTTTTTTTTTAGGAGAAAATACCCAATTTTTTTTTTCAAATCTGTTTTTTTTTTTCCCCTCACAGACCCTTATTTCTAAATCTTTCAACTTGTCAGTTCTGAATAACTTGGTTAAAAAATGCAGGCCAATAACCTTGAATATTTTAAAGCAGCAAGAAAGAAGCTTAACCACATTTCAGCAAGTCTGAAGAGACAGAATTTGAAAGGTATTTATAACTAGTGCCTCTTTATTTTCACATCTCAGGCTCTTAGAACCTTTGGTCTAAACCTAAAGGGGAATTTTTTCCCTTTGAACTAGGTTACTTCAAATGGAAATTTCATTACTAACCTTAGAGAATTCAGTCTCCTCCGAACATCATCTGCTTCGGAAAAAAAAAAAAAAAAGAACTTGTGTTTGGATATAATTAGTGTGGTATCAGAAATGACACAGGCTGGCCTGCAGAGGTTACAGGGTATTAACAAAAGACGACGTTGTAATGATTTAGACTTATCTGCTGGAGACACACTGTAGAGAACGGAGCATGAAGAAAGGACAGAATACCTAACACCGACCTCACTGACTTCACCTGATGGTCAGTTAACTCACACGAGTTTCAAGTTACATTTTTCAAGATATCTTCACATTTCGGAAGAACACGTTGAAAGACACACCTTTGCTATCTTCTCCCCCTTCATCTTAAAAACCAGCGCACTCCTGTGCAACTCAGCAGTAGGAATAAATTTCTAATATGCAAAATACAAATTTCATAGAACATGGAAGTCCTCTCTGACAACTCCACCCAAAGGTGTAGCTCTGACTTTTTTACTCTTTTGTGTCTGCCAACAACTCCCCAGGAGAGAGTTTCTCGGGAGGAAGAAGAAGCAGAAACTCCACTGCCCTCGTCTCCTGCATGTTCTTTCGGTTTTTCCAACCACGCAAAAATTCATTCAGGGGTTTATTCCATGCTCTGTTAGAGCTCAAAACGTTCAACTGCTGAAGATCAAATACCGCATTTTGCTTTGTGTTAGCACCAGGCCCCGCACCCTGGGACCCCAGGATCTGAAGGAGCCCGTGGGTGCTGTTACAGAAGAAAAGCTGCCAGTGGTGACCTCGGGCTGATACACGAGGGTTGCTGGGAGTCTGATACTTCACTACAAAAAGGGAGAGTTGCATTTGTTGTTCCACAAATGAGCTTTTTCATTATGAAATACTCAGAGGCAGATTAAACATTGAAATGACTTTCCTGGAAGCTGAACTTCGAGTAGAAGGTGAAAAACAGCTCCTACGGTTGCTTTTCAAAATCATGAGGCTTCAGAGTTCCTTAGTGGCAAAAAGTCTTACGGTAAAATTGGACTCCGGCAACAAGAAGTCAACAAGTCAGGTTACTTGTTAATAGGGACATCTTTATATTGGTCTGTCTGAACAGATGATCAGGCATCAGGAAATGTGTTTATTTAGTGTGTTCATTAAAAGTTCTTACTGCATCTTTAAAATTGCATTGATTGCTTCATTATGAAAAGGATCTAAATCTTTCCTAAAAACCTTTCTCTTATTTTTAAAAAAAATACTTTTTTTTTTAATTACTGAGGAGCTGATACAAAGACACGACGTATTTAATATAAACACACAATAATTTCATTTAAAATTTCACTTCATTAAAATTCGTGTATTCAACTTCTCTGCAGACATTTAGCCCCTAATGACTAGTTCTGCCACAAGATTAAAAAAATCCAACCAAACCTCCTCAGTGATTTCATAATCTTATCAGTATATTGGCAGTTATGCATTGAATAGAATATGAGGAATTACTGAATTAAGGAATTAGTGCAGAGAGTTTACTAGGTTTTCAAATATATGGGATATATATTTACTTTATCTTTATTTGCTGCAGTGACCATGTCCCTGAAAATGGTTATGAGATAATTTAAGAAGAATAATGAAATCGATATAACATCCTAAATGTTTTTAAACATAACAAAGGTTTACTGCTTTCACAGGATATGACCCTCAGATCCTTGTTGCTCTCTTAAATATCTCTACTTAAAAAAATTCAACACTCCTGAACCTACAAGTTAGCATTAAATCTGGCTTTCAGGTTATTAGAACTCCTTTTAAACTCTTTTTGAAGACACAAACTGTGTTTGTTGCATTGAAGTGGGACTACTTACACTTGATGGGTAGGGAAGGACTTGGCCTAAACTGAAAGCAGATAAACCTGTATTATTCTGGACCTCATTAATGTATGCACATAGAGATGAGCTCCAACATAGGGGCCTTTCCATCATTTTAAACAGAAATAGGTAACTTTTAATAAATCTCTTCTTAATATCATTAAAGTCTTCATCCCTCTCTTTAACCCTGTGGCCATGTCAGGCATCCATATCTCAACCAACTTCTTCACAACTGCTGGGATCTCCGTCTCTTCTCACCATTTGCTCCTCCTATTAGTCCAGCAAGTGCTGCCAAAATAATCTCTCCTGAACACTGCTCTGACTGCACCCCTCTGAAACCCGGCATTAACTGATTTTAAACTTATCGTTCCCTTCTTCCAGCTAAAGTTTTATGAAAAACAGGAACAACACTCAAAATATTCAGGTTCTTCCTGTTCTGATATTCTTTAAAAGGAAAAGAGAGCTGCAAGAGCAAATAAAGAAGGAAGAAAGGATGAAGAAAATGGTGAGACACGTATATGTACCAAAATTGCCCAGGGTGATCACCAGAGCTATGGGACTTCCTCCCAAAATCATGCCCCACAATCAGCAGGAGAGTCAAGCTCTTCTCCCATCCCTGTTAATGGAAGGGATCCCCAAATCCTCCCAAAATCATGCCCCACAATCAGCAGGAGAGTCAAGCTCTTCTCCCACCCCTGTTAATGGAAGGGATCCCCAACTCCTCCCACATAGAACTTCTCCTTCTGAAATGTTATCTTGCCTCTGAGAAGTTATCTTAGTGAAGCCTGAGTTGAAAACAATACTTCTCTACAAAACGCTCCTCTGTTAAGATATCTGCTTGTTTTGTTGAAAAAAAATTCAAGAGTAATTCCTGAACGCCTACAGTTTCTACCTTATTTAATTCTGTCTTCCTTTTCACATCTACCCAGGCACTTTACTGAAGCACCACTGTCAGCTTGGTCATTATAACTATTTTCTTCTTCCAGTTCCTTTCATGTCTCTATGATGTGACCTTTTGCAAAAGCTATTTATCAGACTGCCGCCTTAAAATCATTCAAACTCTTTCTAAAACCAAAACAAACCATACCTGCTTTTCCAGTTTGCTAGGGTCTTTTTTTTTTCTTTTTCTTTTTTTTAAGAATAATAAGTATGTATGAAAAGAATGGAATTTTTCTAAGATCTAAAGAACTTAGATCTTCTGGTGCTTCCATCCATACCTGTGTATTCACGTTGGGGTTGGGGTATCATGGAAACAAAGCAAGCAGCTCCACTTTGCCTGTCAAGCGTAGAAGACTGCCACAAATGGAGCACATTCCCTGACCACCGTCCTTCCATCCACTGAACAGGGCAAAGGTCTCCAGGAAACAGCAATATGAGCTCAGCTCATTAAAAACTGTATGAAAATGTGTATCCTGAAGGGATGTTAAATTGGGCTTACATAGGCAACTTTGAGTCCGTGCTTCCTCAGAATTTTAGCGCTTAACCTTATAGCCCCATCATTTCTTTAATGCAATTAGATAGAGGTACAGCTATAACATAGTGCTTTAGTTATTGCCTAGTAAAGAGAAAGAAAATAGGTGAGACAGATAAAGAACTGTGTCGATAGCTTTCATTTTGATTTCCAATGTCTCTCTAGTGTTGCCATCTTTCTGACAAGCTCACAACAGCAGAGGCTGTTTTCTTCCACATCCAGCTTTAATGACATCCTACCATGGCGTATTATTTTTAAAGAGATGCTTCAGTATCTTGCACATTTTTTAGAAAAACCTGCAATCCATAAGCATCCCTACACTAGGAAATACGGCAAACGCTAAACACACATAGGTAACTATATCAATATTAAGTTTAAGCCATGCCAAGCACACCCAATTTCCCTGATGCATTTAATTCACTTTATGTGACTTTGTACATTTGAGCTCAGTGGATAACTCATACAGGCAATAAAAGGTAAAAAAAAAAAAAATTACTTCAGTCAACTACTACTCATAGTTTTGCCTTCCAGGTGGCACGCTACTCCACATTATTGTGACGTGCAAATACTACCCTCTTATCAGTTTGATGGCAATGTTATATTTAAAAATGAAATTAATAGCTAACCTCCAAAGACTTACTATGCTTAATTGTATTTCATTCCCTAATTTTATTTTCATCCTTTACACTACACGATTTCTCTTCTAACTAAACTAACAGAATCTGAGGTGTAATTATAGATCACGAATTAGCTGTTTAACATTTGCTAGTAGTTAAAATGGGTAAGTATTAAAAGCAAGTTGACTCCTGAGAAAGATGCTCCTCCATCATTGGTAGAAGACACTGCTGTGAAACATTAATATTTATGAAGTCAATGCCAGAGCTTTCTGTGCTTTTGGGCTACTCTGCAGAGCTCTCCCAAAGCAGGACATCCTACCACTGCTGAAACCACTGCCGGGAGGATCTCACACCTTCCCCAGCTGCACTCATAGAGGCCAGGTATGGGTAAGGCAGGAGGACACAACGCTGTCCCAGGGATCCCCCTGGGATCATCCCCCTCACAGCTAGGACGTGTCAGGTGAGCGCAGAAGCTTACCTGTGCTACACAGCCCCACAAAACATCATCCTACAACCAGGAGTACATGCATGGCTTGGTTTCTTTCCCTTGAGCTCACTTTGCAGCCCTGGATCAGGACTTCACTGCAGATGTGCTCTACGTTCTGAACCTGTGGAGGAGCGCTAGTGAAGTTCAAGTCAGACTGGCTGACAAGTAGGAGGAGACGGCCAAGCACCAGCCAACTGGAATTTCGATTCAAGTTCAGTGCCACAGAAACGGAGAAGGCTGATGCTGGGACAAACTGGATGCCTAACATCATCTGCGGAGAAATCTGTAGAGAATGTGTGTAGGTGTGTCCACGAGCAAGCTTCACACCTGACTAGCCAGAGGGGAGGAACAGGACTGAGCCGTTCATATTGCTCATGTGTATATAGAACCAGAGAATGCTTTGGGATGGAAAGGACCTTTAAAGGTCATCTAGTCCAACCTCCCTGCAGCGATCAAGGACATCTGTAAGTAGACCAGGTTGCTGTAGGTGCTGTTTCTGATCATGTGCGTGCTGGTAAAAGCTCTGCTGTGTGGGGCGATACGTAAGGCTGTCTGCAGTGTGTGTATACATGCCCATCAGGAATACATGCCCAGCCTTGCTGCTGCCTCATCCTGGAGGATACCAAAACCATATGGTATCCTCATCCTGGAGGATACCAAACCATAGCAGCCTTGTATCAGGTTCGGAGGGGATGAATTCCCTGGGCCCTGTAGCACACCAGATTCAATGTCCTCTAATGGAAGATCCTGGAAACATGATCATGTTAACAACTTTGGCTCCACACTTACTGACTTTTGTGTTGATGGAGCAACAGCTTGTTTTCTTTTCCAATGAGAGCATCACAAAGCAGACACAAAGCCCAGGGAGACCATACACTATTCTCACCTCTACTTCAGACTTGATCTACTTGGAGCAAGGAAGGGCGGTTTCACAACTCAGCAGTCAAATGATAATTTGCCCTACTTCTCCTATTTTTACTGCTGTTTTACAGCAATGAGTAATGCTGTCTCCAGGAAATGGAAGTGAAAGCTATTCTGTTCTTGTCAGAATAATAATGGATATTGTGTTGGCAACTGCCCTCCCGCGCTGCACAACAGCATAAATAAAAGGAATTGGGTAAAGGCAACAGTACTATAGTAAACAAAGTGAATAAACTCACCTGGCTTGCAAATTAAGTGACAACCTCTATTGTTCCGTGTTTCAGCCTCAATAAACACTGTGTCTAAATGAGAAGGGAGACAACTCCAGTGATTCTCATCTATGGAAAGAGGTTGTGGGGGAGAGGCACTGGCTGCTCAGGGAAGGTCAAAGCAGAAACATGTGGCTGTAAGATGTCAGGAGTGCCTCCACACACAGTTCTACAGACAGCAACAGACTGAAAGATGGCCTTTTCAATGCTAGGATATTAGCTTTGGCCTCACTACTGTTACTAGTAGAAAGAAAGATGTCAATGAGCGTTCAGGTATTTCACAGCTTGGATTCACATACAACTTCTATTCACAGAGGCTACACAGATTCAAGCTGGGAAGACTTGTCTTCCTTCACAGTTTAGAAAATTGCTGAGGGAACTGGGTTTGTTTAGTCTGGAGAAGAGGAGGCTGAGAGGAGACCTTATTGCCCTCTACAACTACCTAAAAGGAGGCTGTAGTGAGGCTTCTGCTGGTCTCTTCTCTCTAATTACTAATGACAGGACAAGGGGAAATGGCCTCAAGTTGCGTCAGGGTAAGTTTAGATTGGATATTCGGAGGAATTTCTTTACTGAACGAGTGGTGAGGCACTGGAACAGGCTGCCCGGGGAGGTGGTGGAGTCACCAACCCTGGAGGTGTTTAAAAAAAAAGTAGATCTAGCACTTGAGGCTATGGTGTAGTGGTTAGGTATGCTGGGATGAAGGTTGGACTAGATGATCTTCAGAGGTCCCTTCCAACCCCTACCATTCTGTGATTCTGTGATTGTCTTTGGAAAATGCCACATCACAGAGCACTACCTGTGAAACACGGTGCAGCTCCCACTCGCGACAAGCCTTTAACACGTCCATGAAGCTAGACAGAGAGAGGTCTCTGCAGCCTGGGCTCTGAGCTAGCCGGATGCAAAGCAGTTCTGGTGTGAACGATACTCAAATGCAGACTGAGAAGTTATTCAAGACAAGAAAAGGTTTCGGAAGGTGGCCCCTAAGGACAGAGGTCTTCAGTGACCAGCTGATGAGCACCACTAACTATGCACTGAATTTATAATCTCTCTGAACTTCATAAAGGACCCTGTACTTTTCTAAGCAACAAGGACACCTAACACTATCAGGGAAATAGTATTTTTGTCACTTAAAAACCATTGACTCAACAGGATCATAGGTGTATAAACCATCAGTCTACCATCGTGATTTCAATATTATAGGCACCAGCAATAGAAACCACTAAGGCAGGTGAACAGGAGAAGAAAAACTCTGGAGGAGCACAGCAGGAGGACAACCCTTTGCAGTTTTGGCACGATTATTGTACATCACCACTCCGCTCTCAAGGCTCAGGTTTCCCACAATTACACAGGGGCCAGAACCCACTTAGAGAAGTCAGTCTGACCCTTGGCAACGTCTCCACATTTGCTGTCCAGCTATGTCAAACAGGGCTTCCTCCACTGTCCCCCTCCAGAGAGACACATCCTCCCCTGTATCCAAAGCCTATCTCATGCAGGAGTTCCAGATTCTATACACATCTTTTGGGGAGTATTCTTGGAAAAGCAAAGGTATCAAAAAGTACTCGGATTTCTCTTATCCTGTTAAAAAAAAAAAAAAAAAGGCATTTAGTTGTCCTTGGCATTGGTTGGTAATTTCTAAAAAAATTTCTCATTCTTGCTGTTCACATTACAGGAGACCTTGATTGTGTCTCATACTCAATACTCCTGCTTGAAAGCCACAGATATATTTTAAGATCTGAACATCTGGCATGTGCATTAAAATACACATTGAAAGAACTGTAAAAATATATTCAATTAAGTGCATATCCATAGTTTCACTATGAATTGGCCTAGTTCAAGAAATGGAAAAAATAATTTTGCTTTTTATTCAGCCCTTTATTTTCCTACAAAAGACCCACAAACAATTAGTTAAATAAATATATTGTCTCATCTGCAAAACCAACCAACTGTAAATGCAGAGAAATGCCTTTTTTCCTGTCTTTACACTAACACTAGCTATTATATCTAACAATGTTTAGTTAAAAATAATACAAATAATATGCAATTATTTCTGAGGACACATTTATCTCTAAGAGGAATTAATTTTCAAGAAGAATGTTATACTCAAACACATTCATCCACTGGGCTGCTGGACAACTCAAATACATTATATATTATATTATCTTTATTCTGGACAGCCAATAATGTCAATACTGATTCTACAGCTAGAGCACATTATCTACAAGGATCACAGTCATATCTTTTCTTTACTCCAGAGGAACACAGTGAATGTCTGGACCTCACACTTTATTCCTTGGCCAAATTCACTATTTCTTTGAGCTCTTAAAGAAGTATATGCAATAAGGCATGAATGAGGGGCTTACAAATTCAGCCACTGTATATTTTGAAAGGCTACCAATTTTGCGGGCAATTTTTTCTTGACAGTAAGTCATCAGCGCTCAAAAGGTCTATGACATTAAAGATTAAGGACAAAGTTACTTTTCTGCTAAAGTTTTTGTGACTAATTTACTAAGATATTTAGCGGAACACTTCTGTTTCTAGTTGCTTAAATATACAAAAATCTGTGTATTCCCTCAACTTGTACATGCTTCACACTTTTTTTCCCCCACAAACTGATTAATGAAAATACTGTGTTATCATTACTGAGAGAGCAAGACATACTGGCTATAGCACAAAGAAATAAGACTCTCAGATTATATTTCAAGCTCTGTCCTGATTTGTGGTGTAATTTTAGGAGAATTATGGAAGGATTAGCACCAGCTTTTGATGCAAAGGTCTAACTACGTTTGAAATCAATTCACATGTCCCCCATATGTAGACAGGTTCTGAAAGTCCATTACTTCCCATGAATGCTAGAAGATTATATAAGTTGGCAGGAATTTTCCCCATTAATATGAAAAAGCATACACTGCAATAATGTGGACATCAACACTGTTATCTGTTTATTTCATGGAAAATCATAAGCAGTTTAATGCTTTCAAGATTGCTGGGATCAAGTTAATATTCCACATTTACTGGTTTCTGATTTCCCTTCAGCTAAATGGGAACGTTTATCAATACAGCAGATACCGCTAACCTGTACTTTACAGTGACTCTTTGATGTGTTTTATTATTATTTGCAGAATTTTTTATAATGTCAATGGAAAAGGAAAAATGTTGCAGAAAAGTAGAAATGTTCAAATGCTCGTAATGCAACAGGCTGACAGAGCTGTCATTCATTAATAATTATTAGGCAAGCAAGTATCTTTGGATGAAGAATGGTATAAAAATATTATCAGCCGTATACTTGCCCTTTAGAATATTTCTATGTCAGGACTAACTTCCACTAATCCAAACCTCCAGAGGCATTTTAGCTACTAATCTGGCCAAATTAGGTCACTCCTACCAGTTACATTCATTACATGACAGAATTTTCTTCCTTGAACTCTCTAAACCAAACTTTTCATTTACAAAGGTCTTAATACAAATTTTGCGGGGAGTCTTTTCAATCACTGCAAGTGGAGGAAAAGTTTACCTGAGAATCAATTCATTTGGCTCTTTGGAATTTTTTAATTTTTTCCCCTTTTTTACCAGCCCCAGCCCTTCACTTTTTCCGTATTTCAATCAAATCTCAGATGCAGTTTAATAGTGTAAGTGGATGAAGCCAGAAATGTCCAGCACATGCTAAATTGGATGCATGGGTGATCCTCACTGCCAACAACCGAGAGATTTGCTAAGGTACAGCCACCCTCTGAGCACAGTAACACCCACCTGTGCTTAATGACTGTGACACGAGTCAAACCCTCTGTGGAACATGCATTGCATTAAGCTCCTAATTACTGGTTTCAACCGAAACGCCTTGATGACTGTTAAAACAGTGAGAAATGATAACAGAAGCTCTCAGGAACTGCTATTCCAAACACTCAACAGATTATTGATTCCTCTACTGAGGAGCAGCAAAGTAACAAGAGCTCCAACCTTAACTCGGGCAGCCCCGTCTCTCAATTAAAACCAACAGTAAACATTTTAACCGCAACAGGAGACAACATCCATCACTTCTGGAAAACGCTTCAATTAACAATTAACCCAACCATGGGCCCCCTCGAACGTGGTATTTAAAAATGGAATTCACGAGCTCGCTAATTTATGATAGGTTATTGGATAACTCTGGTTAATTATAGCTACACAATGTCAAAATTAATGATTTTCCCACCCTCTTTCAACTCGAGAATGAATTCATAACTTGTATCAAGACTCAAAAAGATGTGCAATTAATATCGTCAGTAACCATTTCACAAAAGAGATCTGTTAAAGGCAGGCATGTGGACACAATTAGTGTATCAATTAATGTTGCTGTTACTTGATCTATAAATTATTGAAAAACTCATAACTACTGCAAGGAAATAAAGCAAATCCACTCCCTGTCAATAAGTGCCTGACCGTGCCTTTCTCTCATTACTCTTTGGATCAAATTTGAATTTTGCTGGATTCCATGAATCTTAGCTCTGTAATCAGGAAAATAAACAAACCTATACCAATCTGACAACTTGAAACGCCTCATTACAGTGATGATGATTTAATTGTTGTTAGCTCACCATAATGTTAAAAAAAAAAATTTTAAAAAATAATCAACTACCATTGTTCATAGCATTTATTAATTTAAACCAATTCTGGAATTCCATTTTGGAAATGAACCTGTAAAAAGTGCACTGAGATTTCTACATATCAGCAAAATGGTAACTTTTACATCAACCAGAAACATCCATCACACTCGCCAATCTAGCAATGATTAGTCCAAAGATTAGAGTCAAGTGTGATCTAAGAAACCCAAAACAGGACTTCGGTAGCATTAGGCACCTACAATGAAAACAAAAAATGACAAAACTTAACCTTGTTTAAAGGCTGCCTATCCCCAAAGGCACTTAATCTAACTAGGTACCTCCTGTTTGATCTTAGTATGACTGGAGTTTTCCTTCTGGGGACGCAGAGTTTTTCCTTTAGATAGTTAGACAGAATCCCGTCTCTCATTAGAGTTTAAAAGAACCAGGAAACAGATGTGCCTGTGCCAGAGGCCGATCTGATCTACGAGAATGGTCCTGGAGCCACTGGTCCTTTTAATTAGCACTCAGTTAAAATGGGACACTTGAGGTTTTTGCCATCCTGATCCCAAGAGGATCAAACTCAGATCTTCTATCACCAAGAGAGCAGGGCCACGCAACACCCTGAGCTCTGCCGGCAAGTCCTTACAGGTAAGGGATTCCCTGCAGGGCAGCTCCTCCCCTGGCATTAAACATCTCCCCGAGTGGAGTCCGCTCTCGCTCTGCCTCCTCGAGCACAGCTTCACAATTTGGATGTTTATTCAGTCAAAACGAAGCGCCCAACTCATGACCACAAGAAGGCATCTAGCTCGGGTAAGAGACGCCCGCTGCTCTAAATTTCACGTTCCTACCGGCTACTTACGGCAATCCCCGGCTTGGCGGCCTGCCCGCTGCGAAATCTGTTTCCAGATGCTACGTGCTCCCCCACACATTGTGGTGGAAACCCGTTAAATAAATGAATTTCATCCAGGGGGATGCTCAGCATCAAAGATCATTCTGCTGGCTGTCAGCATGCCCGAGCTCCTCTCTGTGTCTTGCTTCCATTTTTAGAGTCCCCATCATTTCAAAAACTGACTCAAAAAGTCTTACTATGGGGGGATATAATGATAGATGACTTTGCAAAAAGAAAATAAGAAATAATCCAGAGCTTCAGACAGACTAATGACAGAATTTAATTGCAAGAGGAAGAAACCAAATCCCTAGCAAAGTCTCCTGGCCTCCCCCAGGCAGAGGCAGATCTGCATTCAAATTTGGTAGCCTGGCTCACTTTACTGACCTTCCATTTCAGTTTTTCCATTTAAGCTAATTTTGTGGGAAGGGATTTTCCAAGGCAGTTATCAGTATGGATTCAACACCGAGGCAACACGTTTTCCCCAAAGAGGTTTCTAAATCAATTTTAATTCCGATAGGCTCAAGTAAGTGGTTTCAATTTGATTCAATAATCCATACGCACTTATAAAATGGCTTTTCCCCCATGTACTACAAGACAAACACGGTTTATGTTTCTAACAAGTTTGGCTAATAAAAAATTCTAATTTCCTATCTTGAATGGCACAAACATGTATTTCTTATTCACTCTCAATGAACCAGATGACATAAACAAATGAAATAAAATCAGCCTTTAAGAGCATTATCTGAATCATTAATCTCCAAATGCTTCTTAAAGAATACATGATTTTTGGGAAACTCACAACAAAAAACACACACACACAAAAAAAACCCAACACTAAAAAAGTCTTGGAGTAGAGGTTTCTAAATCTCCAGAGAATTTTGCATGATCCCGTTTTAGAGAGCAACATGAAACGTCTTCAGGATGCCTCTTAAAATTTGAGCAAGCTCTCAGAAAGGTAATTACAACAGTTACTAGTAGGTTGCAGCCAAGAGTGGCGTGAAGATTAGGGCTGGAGGTGGGGGACGGCAGAAATATAATCTCCTCTAACAGCATCTAGTGCGCTGTAACCTCTTAAAATGGAATGAAGTATAGAAGGGAGGGCGTGGAGGTCAGGGTGAAACATGGGTCCTCAACCACTAAGTATCTTCACAGTATGTGGAACAGTAAGGGGCGATCTGGAGAGGAAGGGAGGTGGTACTTGGCTCACCTCCATTTTCCTAACTTTGACTTCAACTCAGCTAAACTTCCTACCCTCTACCGGGAGTAGGACCAAGTAGAATTTTTACAGCCCAGCAAATTCTGGGTCCATTAGGTTGACTGAACAAAAGGCAAAATTAGTACTTGGCTTTTTAAAAAGCTATTTGTAAGATTATCTGGACTGATAAGGTTAACATACAAAATTAGAATTTGGTATTACCATGTTAATATTGGACTTGCCTATAGTCCACTGGAGTTTCTGAAATAGAAGTTTCTGAAAGCACTTTGTATGGAACTTCTTGTCACAGAATCACAGAATGTTAGGGCTTGTCCTGGCTATAGTATTAATCCTTTAGTGCTGGAACAGAGTATTGGCTTAGAAACAAGCTCTGATGACAACGGAAAGACTGCAGAGTTGACTATTACTAGAAATCTTATGGCTGTAAAAACACCTTGTCTAAAGAGAAATGTTTTAATAAACTCTTGTAACAAAATCAGTAAAAAACCAACCAAACAAAAGAGATGTGTGCCCAATACAGAAATGAAATATTTGGTAAAATTTGTAACTTTGCAGGAGCATTAACGACATTTGCCCCACCTGAAGCAGAAATCAAACGATTTTCCTGTCACCCAAAAATCAGTAATCTATGCAACAGAGCCCAAAAGCAGTTATAAGAAACCATAAAACTAACTTCAAACACACACTCCACCTGGCTGCAGGGGGTTAGCCTATTCGAGTAGCAGCACTTGGGCTTTGTGCTCACTGAGTATCATGGGACTCCTCCTGGACCTTTCCTCTGACCTGTTCAGGTTATTGTTTGCTTAATTAATGACGTTACAGTGATTTTAATTCAAGGTAGGCATTACACTACGAATGTACGAGTCACAACATTTTTTTGGCTGATGCTATACCGAAGACTTACGCTGAGATCAGGAAAGAACCCTGACCCGTAATCCTCATCCCCTTTCAGGCACCCCACATCTTCAGTGTGGGACAGACATTCCCTTAGGAAGTTTTTATCAAACTTACTGTTCTTTTTCAAGGCCCTGCTATGAACTGCAGATGTCAGGAGAACTACCAAAAGGGTGGGTAACGCAGCAAGAGAGGCCTCTCCGTGCTCCAGATGGAAATGGTCGCACAGCTCTTGCAGAAGCACAAACAAAACCTGACTCTCTGGAAATGCACTCGAGCTGAAATATCTGTTTATAAAGCAAAGATTAATTTCTTGGGAATACTTGCTCCCATTGCATAATCAAACTCATTGATTAGTAACATTAGCAATTTCCTGTTAGCACTTGCTACCTATCACAGCTCACAGTTAACGAGCTGGGGGGGAAGGAAAAATCCCCATTTTTCAGGTGTCCATCACTCACACCACACAGAGGAGGGCTCGTCTCTTGAAATATGTGCAAGTACATACAATTCAGTGACAAGTAAATGAGCACACCAGCTTTCTTTTGACTTTCATTATGTGGGATTTGAATAGCAAACACCATCTGAATCGTATATCTCGCCTGTATGAAGCTCTCGCTGTGCCACACGGCATTTGAGCGCGCTCGGAATCGCACATACGATGCAGGGCAAGATTAATGCTGGAGAAGGAAAAATTTTTTTCCTGTGAGTGTGCCGGAGCCCTGGCCCAGGCTGCCCAGAGAGGGTGTGGAGTCTCCTTCTCTGGAGACTTTCCAATCTCGCCTGGATATGTTCCTGTGTGGCGGCCCTAGGGGATCCTGCTCTGCCAGGGAGGTGGGACTGGATGATCTCTAGAGGTCCCTTCCAACTCCGAACACTCTATGATTCCATGATTTTATGTGCTACTGCCCCACGCTGTCCTTTTCAGTTCTTCAGATGCTCGCACACACTGCAGGGAGCTCTGATCACTGCCACAGAACATATTTTCTATTTCTTCTCAGCAGTACAGATCATTGTCAGGATTTCCATTTGGGGGATAGAATCAGATATTGTGCAGAGAAACATTCAGTTACTATGATTTATGAAAATGTTTGCAGTAGTTGGCTGCTAAATATTTTATTAACATAAACATCAAGTTCCTGAAACAGTTGTTTGCTGTTTTCAAAAGTTTCACCCTCCAGCAGAAGAAATAACATAGGAGACATACATCAAAAAGACGTTATCCATATTGCAAAGAACTGACATTTTTAAATCTTCTGCCTGCCCAAAAATACTGTATGATCTTACCATCAAATCATCTTTACTTTCTTTACTTGCCTTGAACATCTCTCTCAGACCACATTCCCAATTACATCAAAGTTCCCCTATTTTGCCTTTCCAAACTGCAGCTTTTTTTATCTTAAATTAATCATTTTTTTTCCTTATGAATTTAGGCTTAGAGTAGTCATAAGGATTTTACACTATCTTCTCAAACAAATGCTTAAAATTTTTTAATTGCTGTGTCTCTCTTTATAAACACTACTATAAAGATTTCTGATATCAAAGGTATAGCAAACATAAGGCACTAAATTATTAGCTTGGCAGAATCACTGCAGTAAAAGGTTTAGCTGCCCAGAAGCTGAACAAGTTATTTATCAGATATTGGGGTAGAAGCTGCAACACACACATATATATGGGAAAAAAGATAAGAAAGGGTTCTTTTATCTTATAAAATGTATGAATTCCGTAGAAGTAAATGGCTAAACTATATCCTCACAAAAAGAAATAGAATGACAAACTGATGTTTTTCTTTTTTAAAAACACCAGACAGGTGCACAGAACAAAATAAATTACCACTCGAATTCAAGGTCTTGGCCTCCAAGATCATCAGCACTTAGAACCATAAGCAATAAAAATACTAGTTAAAAACCTAAGGATAAAGTCCCCACCAAAAATATTTCAGTACTCCTATTCGTAAGTGTCAAAGTCATACCATCGCACTTCTTATGCTTATCAGTCCAAAGAACTGCTGTACTATCTGATGCAAAAGTGTAAATGCATATAAAGTGTCAGTAAGGTTCAACTTCCAGTAACAGAAACTGCATTTAAGCTCTGATTAGTTCAAAACAAAGTAGAAATAAAGCCTCTAGAAGAAAAAACTTATTTATGAACAGATACAAAAGTCACCTTTTGCTAAGTGTAATTTTTAAAGTTGTATTTCCAGTTGTGAAACAACTGCAATATATAGAGAGACTAAAAATTAATTAAGTGTAACATAGGTTCATTCTTACATTTTAAATATATTTCAATAACATATTTTTAATGTCAAGGAATCAAATCCAATGTTTCCACACCACTGGGCTTAACAAATTTTACCTTCGCCAAGCACACAAATAACAGAAGAAACACAGATGCATAAAAGGTCGCTGATGTAGGAGCTGATTGAATTCAAATTAAATTAAAATATATACAAACAAAGAGAAATGAGTCACTACCTTTCTTTTTGGAGTCTTTCTTTGTGCTGGTTTTAACAGCCACTTGAAGTTCTGTCTCAGTTGACATCCTATATCCTTAGTCCTCTTCACACAGATCCAGGATCTCGGTCAGGCTCATTTAGAACGTCTCTCCAAGAAAATAATTTAGCCTTTCAGATACTGTAATCCAAACAGTTCATCTCATTCACTCCTTTTGAGTGCTGTTAAAGAAGGAAACAAAAAGCGACAGTTATTTTCTGAGCTTAAAACATTAAAAAAAGAAAAAAAACAAACCACTGCAAGTGTACCGAGGAAGAAACTTATCCGGTTCTTCATCTACAGAGTCAATTGCCCATAATTTTATATGCTTAAACACAGTCCTCTAGTTCTGTTTGAGATATTTTGGCATATCTGAGGTGCCTTCACAGTCTAGAGACCCCCACACAAAGGTGAAGAGAAGGCCTGCACATCTGGACCAGCAGCTGGAGGACAAAGACTATGATCCAGGAGGTAGCTGGAAATACCACCAAAAGCAAAAAATTCTTCAAGGACTCAATTCTTAAATGCAACACTTCCAAGGTAGTTTTGGATTTTTACTCCTCAAATGCTCTTTCAATGCTTTATTTCTCCTACTTGAATAAAGACAAATGAAAAATGGATTCATAACTCATACTGAGCCACTCCTCTTGCTTACGCTAATGTTCGCAGTACGAAAGAATCTGCCTCCATGTAAACAAAGCTTTAATTCTCAACACCCATCTGGTAATTTTCTTGCAAAGAACCCTGAAAATACAGTTAATTAAACCTACAAAATACAAAGGGAAAAGGGGCAAAAAAATAACACTTGGTGAGACTAAACACAAAGAATAAACAATTTCTCCAATTCTTACTGCTGGTCCTTCTTGATTTGAAGGATGAGGCACCTACTTCAGCCAGTCTGTTGGGGGCAGAGGACCATACTGTCCTGAAGCCATTCGTCATCATGTTCCTGCTCAAAATGTGTCTTCGTATTACCTTTTCTTTTTGTGAAAAAAGTTCTCATTATTAGCACAATTACAGCGAAGTCCATCTGGTCGCTCTGAACAGCTGCCCAGTTATCAAATAAGCATTTAATAAAGAAATTAACCCAGCATATCAGCTGGTTAGCTGGCCAGAGATTAACTACAGTTATAGTTATCTACTAACGTCCCTTCTCTGTCATTTAAGAAAGTAATACACTGCAAACAGTGAAATAATTTTGACAGTTTAAATCACTTTTCACAGTAAGGGCTGTGAAGCCACTAGTACTTTCAAATCCAGGCTCTTTCAACATTTTAAAATGCTTCAGTAACATTACACTGCCATGCATCGTCTGAAGTGATTTAATATTGCTGAAGTGTGTCAGGGGCTTTCTTTAATAAGCCCTTCAAATCTGTACATATATTATAGAATATTCAAAGATAGTCTTTCAAAATCTGCTCAACTGACTTGGAAATATAAAATTCCCTGTTCCTCTTCTGCAGAGTCTGAGGAAGTGCTGCATAGCAAAAAGAAGGAAAAACAAAGCAACTTCTAAATCAAAGTTGTGGTGCTTGCTAAATGCACCTTCTTGGAACACCTGAATAAACTATAAGCATTTTGATTAACATTCTTAGCTAAGGAAATGACAGAAAAGGACAAAGCCCAATGAAGGCTGCTCACAGAGAGAAGAGGAATAAGGGAACAGCCCCCAGACTGACAGTCTTTCAGGATGTGAAGTGCTCTTTGGCCAGGTCCACAGGCACAGAGATGTCTCTGCCCCAGACCTGGTGACAGGGGGACACCATGTGAAGTGACCACCGAGCCCCGGCACAGATCGAGGCGCTGGGAGGTAACCACCTCACGCCGCCATCGATGGAGTCACTCTTCACTCACGCTTGAAATTCGCCCCCAGCAAACGGGGAGAAAAAACGCTGCAGAGAACAGATGTCCCGCGCAACCCCCATCTCCCTCCCCTCCCCCTGCACACAACCCAATTTAATAATATTTAGTTTTACAGCGCAGTAGGCATGCATCAGTCTTTACAGCTCAATGGCACTTACTTAAAGCATCGCTCAAGTCACAGCTGGATTGACAGTTTATTTTTCTAGAATTTGGATTTAGATGTACCTAAAGGTTAACTGCCTAACTTCACAAGAAGCACTAACGTGAACCACTTAACAAAAGGAAAACAAGTCCATTTATAATAAAATCAAAACAAAGAAAAAATCTCAAACAAACGACAAAATTAAAATACCCCCAGGGTCAAGAGTTAAGCAAGTTTTAATGTCTCAGAAGACTGCTGTGGGCGCAAAGAATCAAGAATAGCATCTTCTCTCATCAGCTACTTTCAACAGGAGGGCTGAAGAAGTAGCATCTGAATGCCACTGAATATTTTAAAATAACAACAAATGACTGCTATCTCATTTGAAACTCCAGAAAAGCTATATCCCCTTGAGGCTATCACACTAAGCAATATTTTTCAAAATAAAAGCGTGTCTGTTTCTGGACAGGTTCACATATTGATTTACTTTAAAACCTAATCAGGTCATAGTCTCGCAGGCTCATGGATCCTTGAATAAAGTAATAGACATCTTTGTAAAATAGCACATAAACATCTGACAGATGCAAGCTATAGTTCAAACTGAATTTGCTACAGAGACAATTCCTCCAAAAGTATAGGTCCTTATGTAAGCTACATTAGTAAACTTTCATACTCTGTCCATATTTCAGCTGTTTATTACCCAGATGAGAATGGCAGTCAATCTGCTCTTCACTGCAACAGCTTTTATTGTCTCCTCCAATCTAGGTCACCATTGTTAAATACTACAGTCTTCCAACTGTGGGAAGTACTGCAGTATGTGTTTTATCAATGAGATGATATTTTCTTCGATCAGCCCTGCCACATTCCTCTCCCGGCTCTAAAGACAAAATTTTTTTAGCTGCATTAAAAAAAATAATAAAAAATAATACAGCATCTTAAACTCTTAACGATCTTCTTGTGTGCCTCGTTACTGTGAGAGCTATTACAATGTTATGTGCATGCCTCAGCTTTTGCTAAAGAGGATTCAGAGCTCTTCGTTTTAACAAAATACTGACATTTTCTGTTCCCTTATTAAGTGGCTACAGCAGGAACACAATCAGCGCATTCTGGAATTAACTGGCTTTTAATTCCATGAGAAGTCTTAAGCCTGCATTCTGCATTACTCCTATGCCAGCATAAATTCTAAAGCCTTAGCGAAGAAATGTTTTTTGTAAATTCACTTTGCAGTTAGGATTAGCACAGGTCAGACCTTTTATGTGCAGGGAAATTAGTCACATGTTCTGTCCGCCTCCCCCACGCATTTGTAAAACAACAATTTCTGTCAAATCATTTGTCTTTCAACCATGGCTGAGCGAGCTCATGAAGGGGTTATTAGGCAACTTCCCCTGGCCCGAGTTATGAGGAAGGTCAGACAAGACAATCATAACTCCCCTTTGACTTCAAAATACATGAATTTATTCATTTTCTTTAGGGCTGCAAAACTTAAGAAGTTCCCTCCCCCAAAACCAGTTCCCATCTGCTTGTGTAAAGGAAAAGCAGTCTTAGAAAGGATTTGTAACTAAGCCCCGGCATTCGCTACGTATTTAAGTTCTCCACAGCCCCAAAGTGGGATTTGACAAGAGGATGGCACCTCCCAAACCCTGGTTTGACAAAACAAAACCCACGCCACCATCTTCAGGCTCTAGCTTCTACACCTCTGACATCTTGCAATTCATTCCTTCTCTCCAAAGCACCCAATACAATCATCTGTAAAGGAATGTCAGCGCCTATAATTTTCATAGAATCATAGAATCATAGAACAGTTCAGGCTGGAAAAGACCCTTGGGACTATCGAGTCCAACCATTAACCCTACACTACAAGCTCACCCCTAAGCCAACCCCACATCTAAGTGACATTTTGCAAGTTTAAAACAGAGTCCAAACATACTAAAAGGGCAAAATGTAAGTGGCAGATTTATTTAAAAAGTTGTGCATTCCTGGAAAACTGGTAACAGTTCGAGAGGGAAGGACTGCTATCCGGGGAGAAAAACATTATTCATCAACTTCTCATCCGACCACAAAGTCTAACACAGAGAATTTCAGTGGGGCAACACATGAATAGATGGTAGAAAAACCCATCCTGGCCCATAGTGCCCTTTACACCCTCTAGAGAGAGGAGGAGATGAAACCCTCTGGAGCTGCTCATGCTCTTTTGCACTCATAGCTCATTTCCCTAATGGTCAGGTCTTGTGAGCATCCTGTGGGAACTACTTGGTATCAGTGTATTAATCTTTTACAGAAGGCACGCCACTAATTCCAAACTGAAACCCAAGGGACTGGTCCAAACCCCCCTGATAGATTTCAGTTAATAAGGCCTGGAAGAACCACAAAATGAGGAAGACGAGGTAAAAGAGAGAGCTTAAGATACTGACACAGGAGAAAATGAGGAGGAAAAGCAAACAGAAGATGTCTGTGTAGATACTTCATTAAAGCAAATTCTATAATGTGTTTAGCAGAAAAATCTAACCCAGCCCATGCATTAATATTCCGGCTAGCCTGCAAAAGAAAGCAATCTCATTAGACTGTGGCATGTGCCCAGTGCCTCTTCTTTAGTTGTCGTTTGCCCACAGAACAGCATAATATGTTGGTTCTAATGACAAAGTCAAGTGACTCTCTCATGGCATCGCATGTCAATCGCTACTTCTTCCTGTTGTTTCTCGATCGGTATTTCTGCAGCCTGTAAAGGTGAAAGGAAGCTTCCCGGTCACGCGCACAAACTGAGATCCTACACAAATATTCATCCCCTCAGCCAACAGGATGAAAGCCAAGTGCTCGGTTTAGTTCCAGGAATCTCCCCTTGCAAACCCCGAACACTCCTCTGCCACCCAGCACCCGGCTCCTTCCTCCTCCCACCTCCTGGAGTTACACTGAGCTGCCTCCGTATCTCATACTCACTTTTGTTTGCTCTAAAAAGAACCCTGCTCCACTCCACCTCTAATTTTCGGTACATAAAGATGAAGGAAGGAGATTTATGCGCATTATGACGCCTCCTGTACTATGTCTGTACCAGACCAATACTTTCCAACAAATTGTTATCAGACCAATGCTTCCCAATGAATCCTTTTTAATTCTTCCAACATCAGAAAACTACTTGGTACTCAAGCCATAACATCTAAATTTCCCTTGTATATAGTTGCTATTTGCTTAGATGTACTCATAAAATACTCCTGAAAACAAGGACCTTGTTTTAAAAAATCCTACATGTGTTATTTGCCTTAGTTACCTTTTATTAAATTTATTATGGTTTACAATATGCTTCATTATTCTATCTCTAGGGCATCCTTCAGGCATGCTACCCAGTTCCTCAGATGGTGTAAATAGCTCAGTTGAAGCTGACTTACCACTAAAAGAGCATCGTGCCAAAAAATTGACCTATAAAATATTTCTGAAGTAAGATGTTTATAAGTATTTCAATGACAGAAGGAATAATTAGTAAAATTCCTCCTGGAAATCACTCCATGTAGTGGTGAATAACTACACTCCACCACACCAATTATGCACCAGAAGTGCTGTGAATTTTCTACTCACTAGAAAATGCTGACTGGATTAAAAAGACTTTTCACGGGAATGAATTGATTTCATCAACATTTTTAACAGGAAATTACCAACACTTCATTTTAATATTACAGTTCCTATTTCATTTAATAGAGGACAGAACTCTGGAAACAAAGGCAAAAGAGACCACACCGACCTCTTGTAAGAGGATTTTTGAAATATGTTTTCAAAGTATGTCATTCTGCACTCAGGAAAAACTACATGAAGTCAGTTTATGATTTCTTGGAAGAAGTGTATTCAGATCCTTTTAAGAAAAATGCCAGATTTGAGCCAGTGGCTAGACCAACAGAAAAACATTTATATTTTCTCCTCTCATGCTTCCAGGGTGAAATTCAGCCTCTTGAAAGCACCTCTCTAATCACACGGTAAAGCCTTTTCTTTAAAAAAAAACAAACAAAACCCCCACCGCTATGCACTGAGAGCTAGTGCTCTGAAATTCCAGTGCTGCTGTGTTCCCTCCAGTCGGTCTCAGTTTGATTACCAATCATCAGGTATCAGCTTCAACTGTAAAATAACATTTAACATCTCTTCTGCAGGTTTTGTTAACATCTACCTCTTCTTCGAGCTAGGTATGTACCTGGGAGCATCATCACACAACGTGAGGAGCGTTGCTTGCAGGATTCACACAAGGCTAGGAGGGGCAGAATCACACCCCAAATCTATTGCCACGGAAAATTAAAGGCTGGAAATCAAAATGGAAATTACAATTATTAAGAAGAAGGTTGGCAGCACTGAATGCCCTCAATTCTATAAGGAAGTACACAAGTCTGCAAGACAAATGCATTTGCAGCCTTGAATGAAGCAATTCAGTCCTGGAAAAGGCTGGGGACACAGGGACCTCCCGGCACTCTCTCTCCGGAGCCCGAGAGGGCAGCGATATGTGGGCTCACACTCCTCCTCTGCCTGTGCAGCAAGGAATGCAACTCCAGCCCAGGCAGTTGGAAATGAGTAACAAGATCAGTGTGTGCTGGGGGTATAAATACAATACACATTGTTCCTTTAAGCGTATTGTTCTGCTTCCAAGGGGCAAAACTCCTCCCCTCCAAAAAAAAAAAAGAAAAAAAAAGTTATTTGGAAGCTTTTGTAGGCTATTACATCAGAAGAGCATTGCCACTGAACAGGCTTAAAAATCTCACAGCATTCCGTATTCTGTTACCAGATAACGTAGGAAGTCGTTCAGATTGGACTAGAGACGCCCTGTGCTCATGGCAGAACCAAATTACCTAAATTCTCTTCCTACATGCATTGTGGTTACACCAAGACTTAA
The DNA here is from genome assembly GCF_000703405.1 of Apaloderma vittatum. Lineage (NCBI taxonomy): Eukaryota > Metazoa > Chordata > Aves > Trogoniformes > Trogonidae > Apaloderma > Apaloderma vittatum. Next base: position 52,795 of record NW_009723248.1, read on the forward strand.
CTACATCCAGATTACTGCGTTGCTGACCCTGAAGCAAAAAAAAAGAAAAATAATTTCTGAGAACACTGCGTAAGAACAAACAAGAAACAAACCCCTCAACTGCTATCAACACGGCGCAGGCACAGCCCGACTGCAATTTGAGTTCCACCAGCAGAAAACTGCCACACCTCCCTTAAAGTCAATAAAGCCCCACCAGCACAAAATCAATAGCGTTACATTTGACTTATATTGGCGTAACTCCATTGATTTTAATGGAGTTGGAGTTACACCAATTTTATGCTGGTGTATCTGCATTAGCGTCAGTGAAGTTATGCCGGCGTGACTGATGTAAACACCACCAGACCAACCAACCTCTGTATGTCTAAAATTCGATGCCATTAACTCTAAAGCAACAAGAAAATGCAAATCTGTACATTACCAAAGCAGAGTCTTTGGAATTTATTTTTGCAAAGCAGAACTGCAGCTCTTTTGCGTTCCTCTCGACACCAAAGAAACAGAGTGAAGACTAAGAAGAGAAAAAGGACAAAGTACACAGTCGGGATCACAGTATTCCGTAATTAGAGCTGTTAAATGATTACTAAAGTGTGGTGGCGCAATCATCACGCTGAAGGAAAGGGAGAAGTATGCAGTCAGGTGCATCACCAGGGAGAAGGTAAAAGCAATGTCAGAGACACCATGTTTTATATTGAAATGCAAATTCCTCACAATCAAAATCTGTGACTTCTAATTGGAAGAAAAGGTTACGGAATTAAATGTCTCACATCCTGGACAGCTCAGCATGTTTTTAAGTGGCAAAGTAAGTTAAAGGCAACTTACTCATCTCCTTTCCTTTATAGAAATATCTTAATTCAGCACTTTTTTTTTTAATTTTAAGATTACTTTTTTAATATTGCAAGTGAGACTAACTGGGACTCATCCTCTCACTCATTTTAAATAAAATACAGCTCAACAGCTGCACAAGATCCAACTTAAACTATACTTTGAAATGTGAAGCAGAGCCTCTTAATGGACCAACTTTTTCAGGTCCCTTTGAGCGACAAATGCCTCCTCCCATGTCAGGATCTTTATTCACAGCTATTTTCCAACACTTAGCTCTTGTTCCCTGACAGTTAGGTATTAGGAAAACTAATCAGAGGACTTCACTTTGCTGTAAATGGACTTCTGATTTATTACACCAAAACCAACCACCAGACTTATACCAAAGTTCGCTGACTAGCAGAGCAGAGGGGAAAAAGCAAAAAGCTTTCTGGGACTGTAAGTAGGAATTTAGACGTAGAAGCAAAAATTATTTTTATATTGTTCTTCCACACTCAACAAATATCAGTATCTTAAGTAGTCTAGTAAATGAGTTTTAGCTACAGAAATACTTTTAACAACTCCATCTAAATTCTCCAGTCTTCATCTCCATCTAAATTCTTGAGTCTTTAAACCAGCAACATCACTCATGAAGGCAATTCCACACGACTGCCAAGACGAATGAACAGCCAGGCAGACTTCTGAACGACACCGAGCAGAAGCAGCTGAGAATGGCTGCCGGACTTTACCAGAGAAATTTCAAACCATAAATAATTTTCTTGAATTCGCTTATCTGTCCTCATCTCATCTGTAAATGCAGTGCCTTGTATCTGATTATGTTATATGCTGCTCCACATACGCCTCTGCTTTGTATCAGGGAGAATGTTAACCGCTTTAAAGGGAGAAAGCACCTCCCGTTAGAAGTCAGGCTCTACCCATCTTCTGTCTGTGGCTAAGATGGAGCAGTGTTTCTAAATAATAAAATACAGCATCTTCCTACAGCTGGAAAATATACTATAGAGGGAAAAAAACCGCAAACTCCTGGCAATCTCACCCTTGAAACTGTGTGGGCCAGGTGTTGTTTCCATACAGAGAAATGTTCAGACAGGGAAAATGCACTGGTCTCCACTGCTATGACTATGCAACCAGGGAGATCTACATGACCACATCATGTGCTTACAGTATCAAAACCTAAGCGATCAGGTTAGGGACCCTGTAAAAGAAAAATCAAGCCACTGCCAGGCTAAAATTTTGGGGGGGGGGGGGGAAGAAAAAGAAAAAAGCTCAATTAATCAGATAGGGATAAGCTGCTAAACGAGTATATGGTCCTGCACGAGTGGTAATGCACCACAAAACCACGCTTATTTTCAAACCATTTTTAAAAATCACCCATGTAGCACACAGTGAGGAACCATTCACCCTCTACTGTCATGCTACAGTTTATTCTCTCTTGGAAGCAATTACAGGACAAATGCCAAGCTACAGAAGGTATTTTTCCAGCAGCAGCATCTGGCTTCTTGGCAGACTCCTCAGGCAATTTTATTGGAAGCTTTAGAGATGCTATTGGGTCAGTTCTAGTTATATCGCTCATGAGCTGTCTGGCAGTTTCTTCTTCCTAGATGTCATAATCCTGATTTACCTTGAAGGAATTAGCACTCTTTTATCCATTTCAAAAACAGTTGACCTGCAAGGCATTTAGGGGCTATCTACAGAGACATAGTAAAAGTCACTGGTCTAAATCTGTGTGCCTTCGAGCCAGCAGCATTTCGGCATCCATTGCCTAATGCAACATCAAGAGAACAAGTAAGCCATGCAAAAAAGGTGTGTGTCTTGCTGGTAAATTGAATGCATTTCTTATGATAAAGGAAAAAAAAAAAAAAGCACAAAAAATTGATTAGTAAAAAAAATAAATGATAAAAGGTAAGCCGGGGCAACAGAAAATCTGTGCTTTTATTTAATATGAACTGGCCTCATGCAGTGAATTCAGTTCTGTGCTGTATCCCGTACTACAAGACGGTGCACGTGAAGTCAAGGAATGCTTGTGGCAGACAGCAAGCATAAATTGAAATACAAGGGGATCTGCTAAGGGAATGGAAGGAAAACAGTTCCTGAGAATCTGCTTCTCCCAACTCCTCTGTTAAGCGTGCTGCCTCCCAGGGTAGAAGGGGCACACAGAAGTAAAGGCAGCCCATGTCCCACGGGCTCCGCTCTCCCTACTGCCCGTCCCTTCCCCTCCTCCAGCCCCAGCAGCTAAGATCTGCATTACTTTGCAGCTGTGATCATGATTAATCCTCATCCAGAAGGCTGAAAGACAGGATGCTGGTTGTACCCTCCCCTCTTTGCATACCAACCAAATCAAGTCCACAGCGAAAAAGGCTTTATGTCAGTTCAGAGTGGTCCTTTAGAATTAATACAGAGAAAGGAGAGAGAATGCTATAGAAAGCATATCTATAGTCCATAACACAGGTGGGATCCTCCTTTTTTAAAAGACTTCTGGGCAAGTACTTACAAGAAATACACTCCTCAATTATAGAAAAGAAAAAAAACAAACAAAAAAAGAAATGGAGATGTGTTCATTACTACTTTTTTTTTTAAATCTTACTTTTAAAATTTTTTTTAAAGACATTCCCACAAAGACATGCTTGGATGTCTTCTTCCTTTTTTTTTTCTTTCAGCAGTTTTCAGAGAGGTTACAGAAAAAATCCTGTACCAGGTTATTTTCTAGGAAAGAAAAAGTCCTAATGGCCAAAGGTAAATACTATAGGTACAAGAAATGTACTCTATAATTTAATAAAGGGCTACAGATCTTGGATTTTCAGTAACAGGAGTAAAATGAGCAACGTAAGAGAAGATTGACAGCACTAAGAAAGATGCACATATCCAGGTCAAACAAAAAGCCAAACGGAGCTCTGTCATCAGCAGAGTGAAACTAAATCCAACCAGACACAGAATTCAGACTCGGCTAATGAGAATTGACTAACAGAAATTCCACTGTACGCAGGGCAAAACATATTCTGATTACAAGCCAGTGGTGCTCACAAGTTCTAAATTTAAGTATCATTAGGACCAGGTGAACCGTTAAGTGAACTAATCTGAATTTTACCCATATCAGAGATTTGTACCATCCACAAATTAACTTCTCGGATTTAACCCATGTATTCACTCATTACTTCTTATGTCTTTTGGATATCCACATTCATCAATAAAATTTCTGCAGAACCACAGCACGCACTGACAACGCAGGCTGGGTTTTAAAATGCTGCGCAATGGCACACACTGAAAAATCAATTATTTAGGCTCCAATACCTGAACAGAAGTTACTGGCACACTAAAAACCAAGCCATATCTTAGAGGAGATGTAGCACAAATTTCCCTTTAAAAGCTTGTTTCTGCAAAGCACTAAGCAATCTCAATAATCAGGTGAACACCTGAATATACGCTGAAGACTAAACTTCCAGGGATACCCTAGATTTCACTGACTGTACAGATGAAAGTTGCCCACACAGGCAAGCAGAGCGTTTCCTGGACACAGAGAAGATAAAATATATTTTTACAAACTGCCTTTGATTATACAGGTCTCATCAAGGCCTGTAAGTTGAGAGAGCCATCAGGAATAACCATCAAACGAGAGTACTTCAGTACAGCAAAGAAAATCAATTAAAAAAATAAAGTAAAATGTTGATCTACCTTGTACTCTGCTCTCCTGAAACACCTGGTACACTTAAACCAATGTACATTATATTCAAGGATAATACAACCTAATCTGAAATAAAGAGTCCGCTATAATGACAAGCGGTTGTTTAGCCCGGTGAGCTTAACGCCACAAGGTGAAGAATACTTAATCCAATTAAAACGAGACGGAATTTAGGAATGCAGAATTTAATTACTCCACTTGAAAGGTAGCCAGGACCACTGGGTGAAACACTCGTGCCCTTGTAAAAGGGCCAGGGGAGCCCAAACGATCACGGGTGCTCAGACCCTGGGCTCTACTTCTCCTTTGAGCAGGACACCCTCTGCAACCACACGTCCTTTGGCTACACCCCGGGCAAGAACGCCTGCCCGCCACCAAGGGACAGCGCGTCCAGCAGCTCCTTGGCACCCTCCTCATGATGGCCAGCATTGGGCAGGACTGGCCTCACCCGGCTTCCGAAATCAGAGAGGCTCTCGGGCCAACACGCCGAGACTGGAGATGGCGTCCAGTTCAAGCTGTTTGGATAAATAACGCGCTCGGTGAAGTTACTGCCTGTGCCTCACTTGAGCATTTTGCTTTGTTTAGAGGCTTTTTTCAGTTCTGCAGACTAAATATCAGGCAGCACTAACATTAGTTTTGGAAGAAATGTGATGTTTGTTGTTACCCACTCAAGTTAATTAATGAAAATAATGACAGAGTTACAAAAATCAGAGATGATTAAGAACTTGAAGACCTTCCTCTGCCAAGGAGGATCTGTTCTTTGCAGCGCATTCTTCTGTTCTTCATGAAACCTTTTCAAATCACGCCGGCAGTAAGAGTCGCATCTCCTTCCTTCCAAGGCGTTCCTACATTGAGGCTGATTCAGAGGCAGAAGTAAAACCCGAGAAGAGAGGCCCTGCTAACTTCTTATGGTTATTCTGCGCTACCTGTTAGGAGATTATCTTTAGCAATTACTCTCACCCCTTACTTTACACACATTCCCAATACCTGTAATCCTCACACAGCTCCACTCCATCAGTGTTAAACCAATCTATCCCTTTCAGGTAAGAGCTAATGGTAAAATCACATACCACTGGGTTTATAACCCAGACTATTACAGTCTCCATTATTAAATATTGCTTATTATTTTGTACTTACAAAGCCAGGGAGACGTGATTTTATTGCTTGCAAATCATTCTTACATTAGCCTTACGCTGTTATAACTTCACTCTGCTTTTCCAGATAAGCCTTTTGATTTCTGCATATTTAAATAGTAACTCTAATTATTCCTACTTGATTGCTCTGCTCTTGCAAAGCTTCTCCACAGTATCATCTGCAGTGAAATCTTCATCCTGCTTAGATTTTAAAAAGCCAAAGATACATCGTTTTCTTTAATTTTGAGAGGAGCATAGAGGTGTTATTTTTTTTTTTAAAAAAATACGCATACTGGGTTCCACCTTTAGGTGTATTTCTTTTTCCAAAAATACAGTGAGAAGGGCAGATTACTGATTATTATACTGATAATAGTAACACTACAGAACAGCAACTAGTAACAAAGTCAATTAAAAAAAAATAAAATACTACCGACATGGAATCAGACTAGCAAAGAAAAGTTCAGTTCAATACTGCTTCTTTTGCAACCTACACTTACAATAGTTTTTTGGATTTACTTCCAATCACAGTCACAGAAAAGACTTTATCCTTCTGGTTCATAGGACACAGAAGCTGCATGTGGCTACACAACAGCTACAATTCAATGACAGTTAATGCATTAATTAAGGTAATCCACTCTCAGAAATGCACATTATAGTAGCCCAAAACACGATCACAGCATCTGAGACAAAACTAACATCTCTTACAAGAATTTTATTAGAAGAGATTTTGCTATCTTGGTTATGGACGACCTATTTTGGTTTAATTATGATAGTGTTGGTAACATCACATATTATTGAAGCTGCTGGACATTTTCCATTATGAATTCTCTTTTTAGCTCCCTGTAACTTCACCAAACTGAAGTATATCTACTGGAGCAGATGCCTCATATGCCATATAACAAAAGCAGTTCAGGGACTGCCTTTACCATGAAAACCTGATTTGGATCCTCCAGCACAGACCTGTTCTTTTGTAGTAAGATTTTGCACGGCAAGAAGAGTTATTGCACACACAACAACTTTGAATTTAGTTATCTTCCATCTGGACAACGTTAAATTTAACATGTCTTTATTGATGTGCTTGGCTCTGTAACAGTAATTTACATTTTTAGGCATGTGTGTAATAACATACAGGAAGAAGAGGAAACACAGGTGTACCACAGCCATATTGCAGTGTCTTTCTGAATTCAGCTTGGAGCTGCATTCTTTCAGCACCTACTCCTGCAAAAGTGACTTTAGCGATATGTGGTAAGAGCCTGGCAGAAGCGACTGTCTCTCCAAAAAGGCTTTGGCAGAGAAGGATAGGGAAGAAAACCATGACAGGGAAGAAAAACAGGAGCACCAGTTGTAACTGTGACTTCTGGGTCTGTTTGTGTCAAAGTGGTGTCAAAAAGCACCTAGAAAGACAAAACACTGTCTTGAAGCCCTGAATGCTCACAGAGGGCTTCCATTACTACAAGCAATGCACTGATTTATTAAATAAAATAAAGGAATCAACTGACCACACAAAGACACAGTAGCCCATCCTCAGGCTAAAGACTTTTCTTAGGCAATGTGACATTCAGCCAAGGAAAAAAGTTGCCCTGTCATCTTCTTGGCTCCTCTCCACAAATGACACACCATGGAAGACCGACGGCACTTTACCTACCACCACGTCCTAAGCACAATGAAGAATCATGGTGATTTCTGAACCACGGAGGGCACCGATGAGAGAGTGGGACAGCACAGCACTGGTTCTACAAGCTCCAGCAAGTCAATCAACAGCGCTGACCTGACCAAATGAATCACCCGGGAATATCATCCTGCGGCTGTGCACATTCAGCACCAGGATACATCGAGAAGGAGCCTGACTGAAGGCGGCAAGGCTGTTTGCCAGCCTAGTTTCCCCCAAGTAGGCTTGGGGAAATCTTGTAACTGCCCAAGATGATGATAAAAGGGTCACGAGGGCAGGTTCAGAACACCTGTAATACAGCCTCTGGTTCAAACAGGAATGGCTATCTGTCTGTGTTCTGGATGAGGCTGTATTTCCCTTTTATTTTCTCCAGATTGATGACTTTGAAACGAACACATGCCTTGAGACCTGCAGTAGAGATGTCCCGTTGTGATTTATGCTTTGCTCTGGTAAGAGCAGAAGCAGGAGCATCAATCCTGCCCCGGAGCCAGCATCACGAGGCCAGAGACGGCTCCTCATCGGAGCTCACCAACTGGCACAGCTCCACAGTGATCTTCACAAAAACATTCACAAAGTTGGCCAGAATTTAAGATTTGTTAATGCTTGATAACAAACGTACTGGCAGGCTGAACGCCTCTGCAAAGCAAACACTTCATATTAATAAAAATGATTTTTTTTTCCAACACTATCAGCACTGAAGTGTAACTGAAGAGCAATTGATGTCAGCAGATCACAAGCACACACAGGTGAGCATGCCTAGCCCTTTAGCAGCACAGTAACTCTCCGGCAGCCTGTTCAAGCTCAAAACACCAGAATACTCAGAATATTACTGAAAAAGTAATTCTGTTTGAAGATCAATATGGGTGTTAGTTATTTTTTTTATGTGAAGTAATTTTATTCTGATTTTATCCATTAAACAACATTTGGATTAACAGATTGAAGAAGTTCATTTGTGGCTTTATGTCTACGCAACTGTTACAAAGCTTTCCCCCCGTTGCCCGTGTAAGTACCCAAATTGAGAAGAAATCACATTTACATAATCTAAAGAATATTTAAAGATCATCACTAATATGTGTGATTTCATCTCATTTTACTTACTACTCCAAAGTTGCATCCTGAACGCCATGTGTATAGAAATTCAGTGCCAAATATTACCAAATTCCAATTGTACTGCCTACCTTTAAATGTCCTGACAGCTTTCAGGCAAATTTAATTTAGAATTAAACTTAAAGCAAAGTCTTTGCATGCCACCATAATATTTCAGGCAACAATTTCAAGAAAGGAAAGGCAGAAAACAGACTGTGCATATACTATAGTTTGAAATAGATTCCTCATGTCAAATGGTATAATTTTTCCTTTTTTTTCCCCCATTAAAGAGTTATTTTAAGTCTTCTGCTGAATGTATTTACATGCATAATCAAACTTCTTCAGTGGTTCTTTTTGAATTATATATATGCTTTAACACTGCATAGACTAATAGTGTACACATATATACAAATCTACACATAAATGTATGCACTCATGCACACAATATTCATGCAAAAAAGAATTAATGGAAGTTTTTGACTGGATGCCACCCCCTGTAAATACGTTAAAAGTGAACAGTGTTTATGGCTTGGTTCATTAACTAAAAATGCTGCTGTTATCTGCACAATTCATGTTGCTACATAAGAATGGATGACATGTAAAATGCTAATCTACAGACTCAGTTCTTTTCAATTTACCATCAGGGTGTCTCTCTACTAGGAAAGCCAGTGGTCCCTTACTAGGGTCCTCATCGAGCTGAGTCCTCATATGGTACCTGAAGGTAAAACTCTGCAGGCAGTCTTTTCTTCAAGAAAAAGAAGAGGGGAAATTAAAAAAAAAAAGTTTTGAATGAGCTCCACATACATTTTCCAACATGCTGTCACAGAAAAATGGGATCCCAAAAGCCCACCGTGACTGACAAATGTCCCATCTTCCAAGAGAAGAGGCATTACACTTAGTGTAGCAGCTAATGTCCTTGCAGATACCTCTTCTCTCTACTTCAGCTGCCCATCACCTTTTTCTTCTTCAGTCTTTTTCCTAAAATCCTGAGTTCTAGAGCACCTGCAGTCCGAGAGATCTGCTCACAGCCAGTCTGAGAGCTACTCTGAACTCCCACACCAAGCATGGAATTTCACTTTATCAATTAAATTCGTACCTCATGTCCTCGTTATACATTGGTGCAACACTTGATCAACAGATGCAATTAAGGGATTGCCTTCAAAGCTATGTTATTTCTCCAAATCAAAACACTATCACCAGTATAGCCACCATTCCCTAAAACATTCCGGGATCTCATTCTACCACAGCCATCCCACCCGTCTCTTCTCTAAATATCTATGGCACCCAACTACCTCAGCGACCATAAATAGCAATTTATTGCTACTACAATGTGTCATACTTGCAAATACTTACACTATTTAGGTCTTTAAAATTTCTGAGCAGGTTCATCAGTTGTTTCGCTTCCCTTTCACGGATGCAGCGCTGTGCTGTATCCAACTTTCCACAGGGTCTCACCACCTCTCTGCCAACAAGGCTTCCAACCGCTCGCTGTGCAAACTATTTTGGTTTCAAAGACCTATTCTATGCAGGGTAAGGTTTTAGTAGCAACTTAATGCCTTTAAATTCTTTTTGTAACCTCTGTGTTAGTTTATCAGAGCAGTCACTAAGCCCGGGCACTTTGAGGCTGATGGCCATATCCAAGCTAGCCCACTTCGAGCTAATTGCGTTCAATTTAACATTCTCCAAGCACTGGCAGCCCTCATTCAAGCCAAGTGTGAAAGTTTTTAAATTAGCTTTCACAGTTTGATTCACAGACAGCAAATGCAAAATGGCACAGGATTAATTTTTTTTCCCCCCTCAACAACACAGTGCAACAAAATAGCCCAAAGGCTATTTTAGTTCATTTGCTTTAACTATTAGGGAAGAGTCACAGCACAGAGAATGCTCCAACAGAGATAAAAGCTCCCGAGAACTTTCAAAGCTTAATATTGCCCCCATTAATTACAGTACCATATGTTTGCACAGCCTTTCCACTTTGTCACTAGATATTAAAATGGAAGCCTAGACCCTTTAACAGAAACCGCACTGATGATTGTTTATAAGATGAATACATCAATGCATTTTTCTCATTTTTATTACAGATCACATTTTTAGTATTTAATAAAGTCTGGTATTAGATTATAAAACGGGCTATATAGAAATCCATGTTTTCCTTAGGGAAGTAAAGTATTGACTTCCCATGTAATCTGACAATGTCCGTTTTGATCGGTTTGCCTTCATTTGCTAAGATACATGTTAAAAAGGAAGCTAGAATTTGGTAACTCTCACCAAACAATGGCAGAGCAGGATAGAATTTACCTCTCCTGGGACTTCTCATTTTCCCAGCAATTACCACTGGACACATACACTGAGTTGACATGGTCACCTTTCCTAACACACAAAGCGTCTTCAGCAAAACCTTCAAGGACACAAAACTCCCTTTGAGCAAGTACAGAGGGTGTGCGTGAACTCCTCCACTGACAAACAGAAAAGTTCAACATATACAAAATACGATGAAATACTCTGCACTCAGTCTTCAGAGTAAAAATACTTCCTCAATTTAAGAGGCAAGCTAAAATCTCCACTGAGAATTTAGCTCATCTTGCCCCGTTCGGTCCCCATGTGTTGCCTGATCTAGTCGACAGGTGGCGTCCCTGGCGGCAGGGAGGCTGGATTACATGATCTCTGAGGTCCCTTCCAGCCCAGGCCATTCTATGATTCTGTGAAAGTACGTATCAGAATATTAGACAAATCCCCATTCTTACAATGTGGTTCACGCATGCCAGGCTGCACAACTGCAGCCTGAAGTGTCAGAAGAAATATCATACAGTGAGATCAAAGTCACCCAACTACAATGGGAGTCTTTCCACTATCTTCATGAGGTTTTACACAAGGTCCTGAAATCACATCCGCTAACATTTCTAACACTTTAATAAGTAATAAATTGAATCTAGTCTAATAATTGAACAACTACCAACAGTGGCGACTCACATCACAGATGGGAGCTATCTTAAGGTATAAAAATTATTTACAGTGAAACTTTTTAACAAAAATAATTTGCATGCACAGATGGATTCCAGCTTCACACTTCAGACTCCAGATTTTATATAGTCTAGGATACGCAGGTCACATCTGACAATCGATAAAGTCAAAGGCCCATCTGAAAATGTCAAAATATTAGTCACTGAGGTGAATATAATTCAGACACTTCTTGATAGAGTTCAGAATGCTGATCTCAAATATTTTCTATTTTGTGTTGCGAAGTTACCTACTTGCATTAGGGCACAAAAATGTCACCTTTTTTGTAAATATGAAGCCTCTTTCCCAGTAGATTTGCACACAAAGGACATCAGGAAATCTGCATTTGTTAAAATTTTAAAACAGAATCCACGTTATTTAGTGAAACATATTTACACAATATTTCAAAAAAATCCTGCAACTCCTTCCTCAAGCACATTCTAGCATTACGTAGAATTCCAGACAAGTCAACAAAACCCAAGACAACAACATCACTGTCTGCCAGCAGATGACCCTCAGGCACAGGATCACACCACCTCCACAGCCAGGATCCACGAGCTAGCTTAGCTTCAGTGATACTAGAATTTGCTGAATTTTACATCTCCACTTGCAGTAAGAGTCATCCATACCCAAACCCACGAAGCAGGAGCGCAGCCGGTGTGAATGCAACTAAGTCAGACCCTGAACAACCTGACAGGGCTGAGAAAAGCGAGTGCTGGCAGCGCTTGCACAGCCTCTCCGAGAGCCTGGGTTGCACCCAAGGAAGCGTGACCAGCAGATGGAGAGAGGCGATTCTGCTCCTCTGTGCTGGTGAGACCTCGCCCGGAGCACCGTGTCCAGCTCTGGAGCCCTCAACGCAAGAAGGACGTGGACTTGTTGGAATGGGTCCAGAGGAGGACCACAGAAATCAGCAGAGGGCTGGAGCACCTCTCTTATAAAAACAGACTGGGAGAGCTGGTGTTGTTCAGCTTGGAGAAGAGAAAGCTCCAGGGAAGACCTTACAGCAGCCTTCCAGTGCTTAATGGGGGGTAGAGGAAAGCTGGGGAGGAACTGCTTACAAGGGTGTGTAGCAACAGGGCAAGGGGCAAACATTTAAACTAGGGCAGGATAAATTCAAGTCCGGCATTAGGAAGAAGTTCCTCACCATGAGGGTGGTGAAACACCAGCAGAGGTTGCCCAGGTTGGTGGTGGGGGCTCCATCCGTGCAGACATTTAAGGTTCTGTTGGTTGGGGCTCTGAGCAACCTGATCTGGTTAAAGACGTCCCTGCTCACTGCCGGGAGGTTGGACCAGATGACCTTTAGAGGTCTCTTCCAGCCCAACACATTCTATGACTCTGGCACAGCAGGCACACCAGCAGTCCTCCAGCTGCCGAGATGAACATTCACTTTGGTAAAGCTACAAAGGCCAGAACTGCAGCTCTACATGGTAGTAAAGAGCAGTTCTGATATGTCTTTTGATTCATGTAATCTTTTCTGACGATGCTTATGTAATAGAATACTTAGATGAAATTTCACCGATACAAACATATCAGAAATAATCTAAGCTAACACACACAAAATACAAAATTGAGAAATTTTTTTTTTAATCCTTTGCTAATTTCTTTAGACAATCAGATCTTGTGTGTAACTACAGACAGTATCAATCCTTAAGACAAACAATGATGAGGTTTTACACCCTTAATTACAATCCAGCCCACTATGGGTGGAACTTCTCCTTCAGTAGCAAGTACATCTCAGATGTTCTCTGAATTTACTTCCAAAACTTTGAAAGCTTTATCAGCTCAGATTATAAACAAGTACAGGTTATTTGAGAGCTAAACATGACAGAAACTGCAGAAGAGATACAATTGTTATTGAAAGTAATGAATCCACTTTTCTGGTCACTTCATGTCAGGTGCTAACAGACATCAGAATCACTAAACATCACATTCAGATGAGACATCATATGTTTGTGAATATTTATGCTTAAGAAACTTTGAATTCTATCCAAATGTAAATGCCACATCATAACTGATCAGTCATGAGTATTTTCAGTTCTAAAGCAAACTCAGATTGTGAAAAAAATCAGGTTTTGGTGAAAGTCAACGGATTACTGGCAATTCCAGAGCAGGGACAAAGCATTCACTGGGAATGGAAAACGGCCCCACTATAAACAAGCCCACATAGGATGACTGTGCAGTGCTTTGCAGAAAGAAAGTGGTAAATGTACAGGTTATCCAGCTGTCAATGATGTTCAGAACAAAATTGTAGATGTTTTAGATACCAGGATTCTGACATTCAAAGCAGAGCACATAAACGATAGAAGCAGCACGGCTGCTTCTTGTGGTCATTTGAAAGTGGGCTAGTACATTTCCCCTTTTGGAAATCCATATATATGTATATTATTAATTCTAAGAAACTAATTAATGATGATCTCTGCTGAATATATGAAAATATCTATGTGCTGATGAAAAAAAATCCTACTGATTCCGCCTAATAAGCGACACACGCTCCAGACAAGTACAAAACACAGGCATTCCCCCTTCTACGTTTACTGACAAAACACACAGCTGTAAACATCTGCAAAGAACAGATTATTTTTTTTCTTCCTCCAGCACAGATACTGGCAATAGCTGGAGGTAAAGAACATTCAGTTTCAGCATGATCTTGGTTATTCTTTGGGGATCTTAGTGGATAAAACCAATTCCTGATATTGGGGGCTGAGGACTAAAGCAACTTACTTGCATGTGAAAGCTGTAGAGCACTAAAGACAGCAAGCACAGCATACTGCACACTTGCACATATGTTTCAGCTCTTTTGATACTGTTTTCTTCACCCGCTTATTATGCTGATTTTATATTCGGACCCTTAAGCTCTTCACGTGGGCCTTGGTTTTTTCTTTCCTCTGTGCACGGTAAGACAAGGACCTGTTAGGGACCAGCAGGTCTGTGATGTGCATCTCTGCAGAAAATATAATATAAATGGACCAGCACATTCAGATCTATCTTCAGCTGGGAACCCCAGCTGAAAATTATTTCTCACAAAAATGGCTTCTGGAGTTTTTCTCTTCTACTAGCTATCAAGTGAACTTAAATTACAATCTATAGACAAAAGACAGCCTTTGAGCTACACACCCACTGTCTCAAGGGTGCCAGGGAAGATTCTAGGACCACCAAGTGTGGTTTTTTTCACAGAGAAGAGGGAGCACTGCTGAAGATGAGGAAAGTAAGATACGTGAAGATGCTGCAGGCCCAGTGTCCTCAAGAGCGCCTGAAATGAACTGCTGGCAGACAGCTGTTGGGGTTTCCCACAGAACTTCTCACCAATGTAAAACATCCCCATAATGCTAATGATAAACCTAACATCTCCTTTGAAATGCGTTTTGGCAGTTTCAGAATAACACAACATTGATACTTCTTATTTATTTTTTTCCTCTCGAACTGTTCAAAAAATAAAAAAAAAAAAGAAGAAGTGCAGCTTCTACCCTTTTTGAAGCTTTTTTTCCCCCATGTCCAACTTGGAAGCTCACTTTTGAGCTTCCACCCTAAGAGCTCACTCCTTTGTTTCTTTCCTAACATCCACTTTGAAAAAGTTTCTCATATCTTTTAATAGAAAGGTCTTCTCAGCTGCTAAACAAGAGAGATCCCAAAAATAAGTGTCACATGTGTAGGGGATGAGTAAGGCTTGTCCTCGAGCTGCTCATGGAAAAGCAGCCTCAGCTGTTAAGAAGATACCAAATATACAGAAACATTGAGCATAATCAGGTCCTATCAAAGTGTGAACCACTAGTAGTAGTTTCATTTAACTAGATGCATAAATATGTATTTCAGTGCCTAGTCTTGAAACAAACATTTGAACTATCAGTTCAGAGCATATATATGCACATTTTATAAGTTTGACTGAAAAAGGAGACAAATTGACATGTGCAAAAGTTACACTACTTTTTGCAGCAGTGTAGTTCCTTGAAATACAGGGGACTGAGGGCGTGACACTATTTTACCTTTTTGCATTTGGCAGGAGTGGATACTACAAGAGAAACTTAAATAGGCCTTGCAGGGGGAAAACCTGCCTAAGGAAGTGCTCAAGTCAGTATCACCATAACGTCACTGCTTCAATATTTTACTTTATATATTGACTAAACCGCCTCCATACGTGTGTGTGATATATAAAAAGCCTGTATCTACTTGATTGCTTCAACTGGCAATCTGTAACTCAAAAAGCAAGTGCTGGATAAACTAAATGCTACCAAAGGAGTTAACAGGCAAAGCACGACTCAGTTTAATGGTCTGTAACAGCATGGAACAAACCAGCCCAGAAGAGCTACGCCGAGACAACGGAGCTACGCCAATTTACACTGGATCCAGGATCTGTCCCAGTGTACAGTTCCTTCGTTTGCTCCATTAAATCACGTCTGCCAGCAACTACAGAGTACTAATGGATGCATAAAGCTATTCTGCACCTGTTGATTGCCAAGGCATCTGTGTAAACGCACTGAAAGGGAAAGAAGAAAAGCCAGGAACCCTACTGTTAGAAATAAACCTAAATCAATGCAAATAAAACTTACACACTTGGCGTATATGGCTGACTTCTTGCTAAGTATGAATGGTATTGAGGCATGTTTTTAGCCCAATACCACGTAACAATGTTTAAATAAATCAGATTGTATCTTACCAAAGAATATCCTTTGCGTCTAACTGTCCTAATGCAAAACGCAGTCAACCTTCAAATGGAAAATGCTCAAGGTGAACGAACATATCGGAGTTGCAGAAAAGTTCTGTTTACTTTCGAGGAACTACAAAGCTCCTTCTGCTTTCTCAGTAGGTTCAGTGCTGTTTTATTTTGGTGGCTCAGAGAAAATCACCAGCCCTGGCATAAAATCTTCACCTCTACTTTAACTCCTATTTCTGAGACAACCAGTACAAAGCAACAGTATGATTCCAAGAGGTGGCATTTCCATGACATGTTACACTTTCATGAGTAGCTGTTATTCCCAGCTGCAGTGGCCAGAATATCAATTTACTCATTGCACAAATTTCAGAAAGCCTGATATAAAAGTCAAGGTAATCTGCTTGTTTTCATTTCAGAAAGATGCTCCCCCTTACCTGCTTTAAGTATCTACTAACACTTTTTTTATTGCAGTTCATCTGGAAAATTAATCATCATAAATTTAAAAGTATTTTCTTGCAAATCTGTCACGTTTGTAGTGCTATTTCATTTATTACAAGACCACATGACGGATCAGAGCTCTGTATTTGAACATGACAAATTTTCGCTTTGTTTTGATACCACATTTGAAAATTGTTCCTATCAATCTTTCACTGGAGCCAAAACTTAACTGTCTTGTTCACTGAAACATTAAATGTCAAGTCATGCAGACAAATAAAAGCATTTGCAAGATGCAAACGCAGTCAGTACCAAAACCAGTCATTCCTAATCACTCTGGTCATCAGACTGCACTGTAAGTTAAAAGATTTCATAAAGAGGCTGATCATTGAGCAGAGTACAGTTCTGATTTCCAAAAAGTATTACAACTTTCACACGTTTCCCAGTTACGCACTGTTTAAGACCCATGATTTTCTGCACTGTTCCCTACTGAGGAGTAAAAACGCCCAAACAAACAGGCCAAATACTTACATTGCCCACAATGCATCATTTTCTCTCTAAACAGTGGCAGCAAACGGGCACATCCAACACTGTATTACTTTCTTCTCTCATTCATGACGATGTCACACACAGGTTCGTTGATTCTGAAAGAAGAAGCATTTCCCAGGTTCTAAGGAAAAAGGTAGCCCAGCCAATCCATCATGCTTTGTGTGCTAATGATAGACTCATGCATACGAGGCACCAGAAGCAGTCAGAGGCAGCAGGCATGAAAAGGAGTGAATCAACTGTCAAGGGTTGCGATCTGAAGGACTGCAAGGCTGTGATTAGAATTTTCAATCAGGACTTCCACAATTCATCACACTACACGGGAAGGAGGGATGGACATATTTCTTCATCAGCCCTTTCTGCTATTGGCATAGCAAGTTCTAGGGCATTAAAAAAGGGAAATCTTAACGTCTTACACTTATAAGCAGGTACTCTTCAGGGAGCGGAGAGTCAAACATTTTCTAGGACTGCATAGCTACTACTTTTTGCCCATACACTCAAAATTGGAACAAGATTATTTGCAGCACAGCCTTTTTCACCTGATGAAAAATAAAACTCATCTCTTCCTCTCTCTCCTCCCATAGGTATAGGCACCTGAGAAGTAGCAGCCCTGGAAACCTCTGACTGTGTCTTTAGGGACATGAAAAGGAATAAAACCCATCATCGGAATTTGCTAATACTCTGTGACACTTCAGAAAATAAAAAGGCAGAGCTCTTCACAAGGAATGTATTCTCACCGCCCGCATGATATCACCTGCAGCACTTGACAGGCAGCATACAGTCGTATTTTCAAAATCTGAAAAGGACCAGCAAGCTGACTGAGCTTGCTGCTTGCAGGTTTGCTTAGCTTGCAAGCTAAGTTCAGAGCAATCAAGCACATGTCGAACTTTGTTTTCCTTATTTCCGTATTTGTTTGCCTTGGTACTGCCTCTACTGACTCACCAAAGAAAAAGTCAATGCCGTGACTGAACAGCCTCAAATAGGACTCAGAGCTGGGCTGGACCTGTATCTCTGCTCCAGCCTCTCTTCTGAAACCATGAGAAAGCCACAAAAGCTCGTCAAATATTTAACTGCTTCTTTCCTCTCCTTCCTCCTTTAAAAAACGTAGTAACTCTCAGCTTTCTGAGCACAGATTTTGCCAGGACTCATTCACAAAAGGGATTGGTGCCTCAGAGAGGAAGCCTTCAAAAATAAAATTAAAAAAAAAAAAGACCAGCCCAGTAATTAGGAACTGGGTACCGGTGACATGAACAAAGTGCCACAGGGAACGAGAGGTCTCTGTATCAATGTCACTGCAGAGTCTTTGTCTCAAGATTGAGATCTGAGTGACAGCCCGGGCAGATTAGACATTTATTGAAATATATGAATGAAGCATTATTTTAAAAGGCGATTTTCATGTTAAACTATGACTAATGAACAGTAAAGACAGTACCTATTTGCATAAGTAATGTTTCACTTATTGATATTTCTTCAGAGGGTCGCTAGCCTTTTTTCACCAAGTTAATTAATTAATAAAGCAACTCCTTTTATGTAGGTAGTTGTAATCACTGTAATACTCAAAGGCATGTAAAATATCTGGCACTATCTTTTTTTTTTAATGTTGGAACCTTAGTGACACTACGATCATTTGCATAAATGTAAACACAGAATGGGTCCACTTAACTCCTGACTAGAAAGAAATTCTTTAAAACTAACAGGAAAGAAACACAAAAATTATGGACAAACCTGGCAATATGGGCAAGACCCCCTTTTGTCCTTCCATCACAACAATCCCATTTTCCTCAACACAAATCTCAGCTTTGAGACAATACATTGCCAATGGTGCAAATCTGTCCTCACATTGAGCTGAAGATTGCCCTGAGGAGACAGCGTAACTCAGAACAGAATAGATGTTTACAGTCAAAACAAACACAAACTAGAAAACTGTCAGCAAGCAGAAAGCTTGAAGCACTCTGGTAACACAGAGCTTCTCTTCATTAAGATACACACAAACAAATCCCGCAAACAGAAGCCTGATCCTATAAAAACCTGTCGCAGAAACACTTACTGCATGGTGTAAGTCTTACTCAAGCCAGGTTCCTGTGCCCAGTAGCCAGAGCTTACATGTAGCTGCAGCAGATGCAAAATTCAACCTGGAAAAGGCTACTGCACATGCTGTCTGACGGAGAGAGGAAAGCTGAGAGGTTATAGTACCTATGAAAACTTCTTTTCCCCTCTCTCTTTAGAGGCAGTACTAAGCAATCAGGTTCAGGACAATCTTTAAAAGCTACACAGCCCATCTGTGAGCCCCTGTCTCACAAGTCAATTATTACAGCTTCTTGTCCATAAATCCCAGTCCTTCTCCATTCACAAGCCAACCAAAACTCTACTGCAAAAACCACTGCAGTGGCCTCTTTCATGATGTCTCTCCTTGATGTGGGAGAATGAAAATGGGGATTACCGTTCTTATCACGCATAAAATATTCGTAAACTGCCAATAACTTGTACTCACTGCATTTCTGACCCTCTCTATCTACATCACCACATTTCCCTGACAAACAAGCATCTTTGAGATATGTGTGTGTGTTTCCAGGCTGTCCTCCTAAAGCTGTGTCACAAACTTCTCCAAAGCCAACTCTTTGCTTTTAAATTTTCATCTCAGATACATCTTTTAGGGTGTGATTTGATGACAGAGAAAGAAATGGATAGAATGTGTCAATATCTGAGTACTGACACCACTGATTAGCTGATAATTATAGTCCCATCATTCCGGTATTTCCCCATCCTACTCTCTCTACTATCAAGCATTCTAAAAGACAATTTTTATCTATTTTTTGTGGTTTATACAGTGCCTAGCATCATCAGGAGAAACTGAAGGAGGGCCCCAATCGTCCTCCATAGTTCTGGAGAATGGCATGGCAATAAGAGAAAATACATGCTATTATTTGTACTATGCACTCATCTGCACCATATCAGCTGCTAAAACCTTGCAAATATTTCAGACATCAAGAACTATTTCCACCTCTTTTCAGACTGTAAATCGCAAATCTGATTTCCATCTGAGAGATTCTAACAAAACGTGAAATAACCTAAATATTGAAAGTAATTTCACAGAAAATGGAAATAGACACTGCAGGAAAAAAAAATACATTCCAGACTTGCAAATCCATAATCTTCCAGGGGACTATTTGATCTCTCTCTCAGCAAGCACATCTCACTGTGTTTTTAACCGCAGCTGATCTTTTTAGCCACTGCTCGGCTCCGTATTCAACGGGGTCGTTTTAGCAAACGGTATTCAAAACACGCAGGAGTAAGGAACGCAGCCACTAAGTAGATTATGAATAAAACACTCAGGTACTCTTTCTCTGTATTTCTTAGTAATTACTCACAGCCAAGGAGCATAATAGAGACCTGCTTCCTCAGTGTCTCACTCTAAAGGATCGATGTGGTGTGAACACCGGCAATACAGGACTTAATAGCAAGTTCTGACTGCTTTTTACAAGACGAGTCTCCTCGACAGCTTTCTCCCAGGCACTGAGCTAGCTAAAGAGCTCCTATTAGTGCATATTTGTGTCTTTTTTGTCAAAATCATACTTAATAAACACAGAGAACCTATAACGGACAGATCCAAGAGAAGATATAAATGGAATTCTAGATTAACACAGCTCCATTAAATCAGCTTAGCAATTTTATCTCCAGGGATAACAACTTGGCTTGCAGAGGTGGGCTAAATAATGCAGTTCAACACATTAAGAACAGATCTGTATTCAGACTGAATGGACTGTTAGCTCAGAAAAAAAAAAGACAGGAGGGGAAAAAAAATGCTGAAGTAGCTCTCTTTCCTGCCCACAGCACATTTTCTCTTCTCCTTCATCTTCCAAAACTATCATGATCATACATCTATCACCATATCTTGCACGTTCCCTGCGAAAGAGATAAAATAGGTCTCAAAATCTGTGTATACTGGGTGTCGTCAGAACAAATGCCAATTCATCGGGATGCAACACATGTAATGTGCATCATTAAAAAGTGGGGCTTCTCCTTTGCCAACTGGCCCCTGCGAGAGTCAGGGCAGTTTTTATCATTCCACGCCGCAGACGCCTTCGCTCCCCCAGAGTGCATTTAGCAGCAAGCCTGGAAATTTCTCCTCTGATCACGAGGCAAGTCACCTCTTCTCCCTCCACAGTCGCAGCTTCAGCCACGCAGTTTTCCATGAGACAGGGAAAAGTTTCTCTGTTGTCAGCACTCAAAGCTGCTCTTCAAGCAGTTCTTGCGGTTTCTTGTATGTAGCAGCGTTTTCATCAAACTTTAGTCCATATATTTTATGAAACTGTTGGAAAACCTCAGGATTTCAGGAAATGTAGGTTAGGCTACAGTGGGATTTCTAGGGAATACCCCACTAAAGCAATCTCTTGATAGGTAATGTATCCTTCTTCCTGCAAAAGCAATGATTGTTGAGCAGAGATTTTCAGTGGGCTCTGGAGGTTTTGTCTTAGAAAGACCTAATTTAATTCAAAATTATCTGCCGTCTTACTCTAGATTTTCTATCTGTATGAGTTCAGATGGAATATAGAATTGGACAAAAGAAGTGATGATAAACCAATAGCAAAAATCTTCAGTTGAATTTTCTGGATCTTATAAATATCACCTAATGTTGTCAGGTTTGCTGCAGAATATTTATGGACTAACTAAACATTATTATTTTTTTCAGATTAAAAAGGTAAGAAGAAAAAAGTTACTAAATGGACAAAATTCAGATGAGGGAGGGGGAAGGGGAAGAAATGTAGAATCACATGATTTCTAGTGCATCAAATTGAGCAATGAAAATTTTAATGTATCTGTCCCTATCTCAGGCATACCGATCAATATTTTTAAAGCAGAGATACAATATTCCACCAATGCTTTTACTCCTGTTTTTGCTCTAGTCAAATTATAATCCAAACTCCAAAAGGGATTGGTTTTCAGAGACGTTCATACCACCTGCCCTATTCCAAAGAGACGCGATTCATTTGTCAGCCCAGTGGCATTCCAGTTTAAACACTCCGCAATATCAACATCCTGAATAAAGTTAAAAACTTCACAGCTGTATAAACTAACTAGACGTACAACGAAGACTTTCTAACACCTTGTATTTTAATTCTTCATACAGCTTGTTTTATGATGAAAACTCTGTAAGTGAAAGGATTCCAGACTCATCCTTTGTGCTGCCTTTTCAGGACACGCTGTACATCGCAAACTTCACAAAGACTCAGTGCAGTGTGGATGACAAGACACACTCCAGCGGCAGTGTTTTGCTTTGTCTTTTTTTTTTTTCTTTCTGAAGAACTATTTAAATTTGTATGTATGACCTCTACAGTTTAACTGATGACTATTCAGCGCATCAGTTACAAAAAAGAGCCATTCTCATTTCCTTTACACTCCTCCTCAAAGAAATAAATCAGTATCCTGACTGATGGAAACACTTAGCTGCCAGTCACTTGGCTTTGTCCCTCGGCTGCCTCACACCAGCCTACATGACCCCGAGAGATGCAGAGAAGTGATTAAATCGTAACGCTGAGAGCAATAACTAAGCAGTTATAAACAAATAATACAGCTCTTCATAATTCAGGAAAATACATTATTTGGTTTTGTGTGTGGTTTCGAAAGCCAGTCCGAGTAGCAACGTTTTTTTTTACTAATGCAGTAACATTTCTGCTTAACGGTGGAAAGCACAGGAGAGTAATGTATGGCCAACCAACAAGAGTAAAATGTGCAAGCTTAACAATACAAGTTTATCCTCCTTATGAATTACCTAGGCAGTGCTTTTATTATATGAGATCCACTGTTTCCTGATCCACAAATTACTTCATCAATCTATTAACTACAATGGGAGAAACGTATTTTTCAGTCTCCGAAAAAAACCAACCAAACAACAAACCACAGAATAAATCACTCTAAGCAGGTGAGGCTGAACTGGCAACAAGGCCAAGGTATTTCGCAGACGTCATCACAGGCTCCCTGTAACACGAGGATTTTTCCGAGAGTGGGAGCACAAACATGAACAGATTTAAGTGTAAATGATAGTACAATTCTGGAGTATTACCATGCATGTGAAGAATTATCAAAGATCTGGTAGAATTTTTCCAGTCTTACTTGAGACACCTCCAGGAAAACAAATTCTGCAATGCTCTATAGGAGATTAAGAACAATCTAAGTATATTAAAAAGAGTCAAAAATATAATTCCGTGAACTACAAGCTTTCTTTGTAACTCAAGATACCTTAAAGCACAAAATCCTTCTATCAGAGTCTTTGCATTTCATGTTTTTGAAGGATGACATTTCCACTCACTGACCTAGTCTTTGCATGTCTTGAAATCTCTAGTGAGGGCCCAAGAAGAGTAATATTATTTTTATGCATATATCTTCCTCTCACTAAATTTCGACACCACATCCCAAACTCATTTACCTAAGGAAAACGCTTCAGACATGTATAACCATTAAAAACACCATGATTTTCCTGAAGATGAAAAACTATTGAGGTAGAGTTACTTTTCCATGATCCTGAAATCAACAGTCAACACCAGTATTGAGTGGCAGAAGATAAATTTGCTATATTGTTGCTAACGGCATATCAATTGCTGTGAAAACTCCAATAAGTCACATTTGCATCACCGTGCACCTGAATGAGCACAAAATCTGTGCACCACGTGCTCTTCCAATTACCTCTTACATCTTTGATCTCAAGGTCAGATATTTCACTTTTGTTTGAGCAATTCACTTACGTAAATTTAGCAGTGACTGCTAAATAATTCCCTTTAAATAAGTTACCTATTCAAATTTTCTCTGCCCATTGCTAGGGCAGGAAGCAGCCCCTACGATTAAGGTCTCCTGGCACTTCCCACTGTAAGTCTTCTTCCAGTTGCTTCCAACTTTGACAGATTTTTAACTGTTTAGGCTACAATTTTACATGTCGAGTGTGTCTGCTTTGGGATGATTTTCAGGACACAAGAGAAAGGAATAAGTTTAATCACTTCTAAGATTCAGACTGTATGAAAATATTGTGTTTTGACTCTGTTAAATAATCATTATGAACTCAGATTGAAAAGCTTTTTGGGTTTTGAAACTGGGAGTGAGATTTGGTCTTCGCATCATGGATCTGTTTTTCTTGTTAATCAAAAAACCCCCCACCCTATCAAACAAAACCACCTCAAAGAAAAATTTGGCCAAGGATGACTCCTTCATACTAAAATGCCTCTACACAATTAACCCTCCGGCGGCCTCCAGAAGGAACTAAAATGTTCATGCACATTCCTATAAACATTGTCCTGGAAAATAGGTGTCCTGGTTTGGGCTATCCCTGGAATTACTCCTCTAAACTGAAATTACACAAAACGGTGGAACTGACAGCAAGAAGAGTTAGTTCATCTTTCCATTAGGGCACCAGCAAACTGCTGGATTTGAAGGTACAAGAATCAGGTGGGAGAAGAACAGACTGACGTGAAGTCTTGTACCAAAAGAACTGGAAGAGAAGAATTTTTGGCTGCTGTTTAATAACGGAGGACTTGGGAGGTTTAGTCTGGGAGTCAGGAGGCAAAAAAGGTGGGAGGGGAAGATTAGCGTAGGTGAAGAAAAGTCATCTCTAAGAGAGGTGCTATGTCTAGACAAGGAGGGAAGTAGAGCTAACTTGTGGTACCTAGGAAACTGGAATTAAGAGCTAACATCAATCTCATTCGCCTCTATTTAGGGTCACAAAGAACATCACGGAAGCTGCTGCCACAGCTACCCAGTTAAACCTGATGGTGTAAGCCTGTCTGTAGGAAGGACAAAAAAATCTAGTCTTGACAATGCACACGTATCTCAACACAATGTGCTTCGATGTTCCTCCCCAGAACAAAATAGGACTTGTATTTTACTTCTTATGTTAAAAGCAAGATCCTCCTATCATTGCCGCCGCACCTCTTGCTGAATATTGTAAGCTGAATTATTTCAAATACTTAATTTCATTAGACAGATTTTCTAAGAAGACATAAATTAGGGCATATGGTTCGTAACATTTTCACTTCCTTTCCCTGTAACCCATTTCACTAGTTTTACACTTCATCAATTTAAGCGTTATTGCTAATATATAACATTTAAACTCTGTCACAAGTGGGAAAAAAAAATCTAAATGCCTAATTACAAAGCTATGATGGCCATTTCAGAAAGTGGCGTTCATTACATTTTCTACCTACATCCAATATATATGAAAGAATACAAGTCAGAAGCAAACGTGGAGCTCACAGGCCTACAGGTCCTGTGCACAGCAAGAGTTTTTTTACTGCTCACTTGGGTATAAGGGAAAACTGAATCCCCAGGGTACAGAATCCCTGCCTGTAAGATTTACAGCTACACAAAAGAACAGTGCAAAGCATTAAACTAGAGTATGGAACGTCTGTTTTACCACACCACAAAACCGAGGGCGAGCAATATTTTTGTGTGTTAAGCATAACACATTCCTACACACAACTGAATCAACAGCAATAACGAAGATTACCTAATGGCAGGAAGAGCATCTCTGACTAACACCAGAAAAGTTAACTGCTAACACTAGTTAGCATCAGAAAAGCTGTTTTCTACCCAAACACGTAACGGCAATCTTTCAAACACCAACAGGTGCCAGAAAAATAAGACAAGAACAAAACAAAAAGAAGAAATGCACAGAAAAACTTTCACAAAACATGAAGAAGGCGGAAATCTCCATTACAAAGCGTTGTCTGACTTGCGCATCTTCATGAATGCACGTGAATTCCTCTTTTTCGAAAGAAGTACGATAAATTTCTGTCATATGCTAAGAATTCTTCTACAGGTTTTATTAGTGTCTTGGGAGCATCACTGATCAATCGGAATTACCATGGATTCAGAGTTGTGTCAGGTTTTTGAATGCTAGAAATATGCAAGCCCATGCACTACAAAAACATGGGGCTGTCGGAAAATCGAGTGTGTAACATGTTCACCTACACATAAACACACTCCTGAAGAATTAGACCAGCAAAGACCTTTGAAAACAAAAACATTTAAAGGATATCCCAGTTTATTAACACTGCTTCACAAGTTAGTAGTTAAATATAGAATTGTTCAGTGACTAGAAAGGGAGGTCCTGTTTCTTTTCTGTACCGTGACTTTTTCCTGAGCTGTTTTTCACATCGTATTTTTGAAATATTGTTGAGTACACTGTACAGAGCTTCTATAGGCTATAACAATGAAATGTAATAGGAGGCTTTAAGTTTAAAAAGGTAACCTTTGGCATATGAGACGCGAGGTGGGTGAGTCAGTGAGACTGGGTACCCAAACTCCAGTCTGGGTACCAAAACTTAAGATTTCCTCTTCCTAAGTGTGGCATAGTGTTATGAAACCATGACAGACTCTCTTGGTGATTCTCCTGCTTTTACAGAAAAGCTTCTATATCATATAAATACATATAATGTACAATTACATAATGTATATTAGAATATTTTCATAAGCTTTAAAAAGCCTTTAAGGAAGTGGGGAGAAGAAATATCCTTGATTCACCCTGGAAAAACGGCCGCATGCCATGACCAGACCTCCCGCACTCAGTTCTCCTGTGTCCGATTCAGCACTCCACAGGAAAGTTACACCTCCTCCCTGCTGTAGTAGCCATTTACACAGTATTTGCTCCTGAGAATGAGTGACCGTAACTCCTCTAGCTCCAGCCAGAGCCCTGCAGACACACCAAGCTGCCACACCATGATTAAGATGTTTCCCTCACACCGCTGCCCGCAGATGCATTAAGAATCACCATAAGTTATTAACAGCACCTCACCAAAACATTACACTAGCACTTTTCATTTAAAGGAAATTTATTTTTAAAAAGTACTACTACATGTTGGAAAGTGTTTCAGTCTCCCACGTGTACTTCTCATGCTTTTATTACAATAAAGAATATGCAATAGATTAATATTCAGAAGCACTTTTCTACTTGCATCCTCCTTATAAATTGTTCTCATTAGTCATTTGATCTCAACATATTAGAAACAGTACAAAAACCACATTTTTCTCTGTGTTGCTCTGTAACCTATGTGCTAAAAGCTTCTCTGGGAAGTGCTACTATTAATTGCCAAGCATTGGAACTGCCCCTCCAGACATCATCCCCCATACTTTCAAGACAGGTGGACAAGATTTTCTCCACTTTTTGCAACCAGAGCACAAGCTAAAGTACATTTGAATACATGGTTCACTCTACTGAGCACTGTTCTCTCCCTAATGCATCCAGTGTGGCCAACTTCTTAGAGAAAGTAATTTCTGGAATAATCAGGACTGTCATAAGGCTTAACAAGACTACTATGTACTATATCATGACATCTGCATCTCATCTCATGCAGTGCTATGAGAATGTTAAGGATGCAGGCCAACAAAAGTACATCAGCAGTGACCGAAACCTGTATTACAATCTTCTGTAACCCCAGGCTGAACTTTTGATCACTGATTTGTTAATGTGAAAACAAGAGAGCTATTACAAACTACATCTATTCTTGTTGATTATAATCTAGATTAAGTTGCACTTCTTAACTAACAACTGCAACATACCTGTTTGCAACAGGAAGGAATCCTCAGAGATCCTGGATCCAGTTTCCAGTATTGTTTGAGTATACAACAGTAACCCCACACTGATTTCCTGAATTTTTTTTGGAGAAGAAACCATACATAGCCTAGTTCCTTTGAAACCAGAACAATTTCTAGTGGTTTTTTGATGCCTCTTTCTCCCAACATATCAAACTCTAGAATGTCTTGGGAAAATCCAGTGTTAGTCTCTATCATAAATATCTATGTCCACATATGAAAATTAAATACATTCACTATCATTCATAATAAGAATAATTCTCTTTTAAACACACATAAATTAAAAAAAAATCACTGTAAAGCGGCCAAAGATAATGCAGTATAGTCCACCAAAATATGAAAAAAACCCTCAGACGTAGTCCATGACAGGCATTAAAATTGACATTATAGCTGCTTTACTTATTGCCTATGTGCAAATTACATACACATTTCCAGCCACAAAGAAAATCAACACTGTATTCATCAAGACAATTTATTCTCGTGTTATTAGACCCACAAACCAAATGACATCTATGTGTACTGTCTTCCTTCCCTGTACTGTACTCCTTTCAATCTCCACCAAAGGGTTCCATCTAAAAATACTGATTAGCAGGACCAGCCACCCACAACGTTTATGGGTCGTTTGCAACCAGTTCTTTGAACTAAAGATGATCTTTGCAATAAAGAGCAGAGTTAGCTCTCCACACAGGCTTGAGCAATATTTCGAAGTCTGATGCACACGATATGCTCCCCTGGATTTCCACTGTCTGGAAGAAACAAGGCAACTGGAATTCAGTGACTGAGAACAGGATTCTTCTCACCTGTATTTTAGTCTGTCACAACTGGCATCTTGTATAAGCTAATGAACTAGGCTTCTACAAAGAATTGTGAGTGACACAACAATCCCATGGAGAGAACTCTCTCTTCCATCTCTTTGTCTTATCTAAGAGCCCAACAGAACAATTTAGGCAAGAATGAAACATGAGAAATGCTACACTTAGACAGGGTAACCCTTGTTGGATCAACAGTCCTGCCACAAAAAAAATGGAGCTGCAAACAGAGAGTTTTTTAAGAAAATCACTTGCTATTCTTTGTAAACCCAAAATCAGGAGAGCTGGAAAGTCAGACCTGTTTTGTGGCTGTGGCAGAGTTACTTTTTTAGTGTTGTTTCACAGCATAAAGAGGATTTCACGTTCTCTCCAGGACCATCCTGCACTGAAATCCAGGAACTGAAACTTGGCACAGTGGGATTCACTCAATAACAATTCTTGCTTTTCTCTAAGGATCTGTATGCACCAAAAATCAATTAGCATTTGCTACAAATATAACGCAGCAACAGTGGACAAGGCCTCATCTGATGTGAATCAGTGTAGTTCTTCTGATTTGAAAGAAGTTTACCAAATTTCATCAGCCGTAACTCTCACACAGTGTTTCAGAATAGCTCGCTCTACCACCAGGGAGGTAAGGATCATAAAATCTGAGTGCCAGGAACAGTAAGTGGCCAATTCAATTTGTTATCCTCTTTAGGACTTCGCAAACATTTTATTTCTCTGGTTTTCATAAGCAAGAAAAATGGGTCTGAATATATGAGAACTATCACATGGGGATGGTGGGTGGAAAACTGTCCTAAAGCCATAATCTGAGATTTGATTGCTTCAGCAGCCACAGGAAAAAAAAAAAAAATTAATAAAATAACCTTTATTAAACTCACTGACATTTTTTTTACAGTTTTTAAATGAGCAAACTGCCAACATGCTGTGTCAAGTAGCACTTCCTGTTGATTTGTTTAGTATGAATTATAGCATAATTAAAAAGGGGAGTCTTTATTGCAGTCAACTACCAGGTGTTTTAAAACAATAAACAGGGGCCTTCACATTTTCAAATGATACTGTCAGTGTTACTGTGGCACACTAGCCAAATTTAAAAAAAATGTATGCATACTGAGAGGAGAAAACCCTAGCATGAGAAAACCTCCATTATGTTAAAAAAAGAGGGAACCTTCCCATCACCACCTACTGAGAAGACCCTGGTATTTCTTAGTGGTATAGCTGCTACAGTTAAGATATGAACACCGAACAGGTCATCTCATCTTGCCATTAAAAGGTCTGAATTTGATATTAAACCTCAGAGCTTGAAGAAAACTGACACAGAAGGAAGTAACACTAAGTTAACTGTGTATTTTGTTACCTAAAGGAATGAGGGGGAAATCAAAATATTAATAAAATATTCATTGCATTAACTGCTGATGAAGTAAATAGTCATACAACTTCAAGAGTATCAGCTGGACTGCATTGAAGTTTAAAAGTATTTTGTTCTTTCCCCTAATTACCTTCACACTTGGTTTAATCATGTAGCTAAAGTCCAGCCCCGAATCCTGTACTGCAGCAACGTGCTGAAGACCAAGCGCTCAGAGTGCACTCACAGCCCGTCGGCGTTAACTTCAAGAGCTGGCAAAGATCAAGGAAGTAGAGTCTCCTACAGCCCCATAGCCACAAGCAAAATACTGTATGTTAAAAATTATTTGATTGGTAAAGTTTATACAAGGAAATCAAAGAGAAGATAAAACTGAAGTTCTTCACGCTAACTACCCGTTAAAACCACCCACCGTCCTAAATACAGAGAAAGTTCATCTTTCCTCCCATCAGTACTGACAGATTACTGTGAGAAAGAATTAAAGGAAAGGTACAAAACTCAGCGAGGGGAGAATTCAAGTGACCTACTACATGTCAATCTGGCAAAAAGCACACGCCAACTGAACTGTTAGGGCCAGTCTCCAGGCAGAGGCTGACAGGTCGTGGAAACGCTGTCAAATTACTAACACGCTGGCTGCTGCTGCATGGGCACTGAATCCTGAAGACTTGGATCTCTTCATTCTGGATCGATCTCAGGAAGCACTTGCAGCATCTGAATAAACCCCCTGAAGGTTAAGCGACTTGAAGTGTTCTTTGTCACTTTAGTAAAGTTTATTAAGAGCTGCATATCAAGGAATTAGGAACAGAAATCAAACTTTTCTGGGTTTTGGTAGTCAACTTTTTTGGGGTTGGTGTGCAGAGATCACTTGAAGTTTTTCCCTGTGGTTACTTCAAGTACTTTACAAAAAAAAATTTTAATCCTTTAACTTGAGAAACAACCAATACGACGCCTGCTATTCTTTAAGCAACCAATTTGTTAACAAGTTCGAAGACAGTTATGTAAAAGAAAAATGAGAAATGTGTATTGCATCTGTTGGATTCCCAGTAATGCAATTTCTTCACCTTGAGATGGGTGTATTTAAAGTATCTGTATTTCCAAATTCTGAACGTGAAGCTACAAATAATGTCATTTAAACATTTCAATTGATTGAGATAACTTATTTAGGTACAACTAAGCCATATGTTTAAGAAGCTACTTTATGCTGTGCATTAGTGAGTAAACTTTCAACCTACACCAGCTGGTATGAGTGCAGGTATTAAACCAGATGACCAGATACAATAAAAAAGAAATTTTCCTGTGACTTGAATATAGTAACACTGCAAAATCTACTGCAACTTTGAAATTTCTTGCGCTTGCTGGAAAGCATCAATTTCAAATCATTTAGTATTATTTAGAAGTTGTTATCAATTTATATCCTTAATACTTGTTACTGTTCAATATGCTCATTTTTTTAAGGTTTTTTTAAATAACTTTGAAGTTTTGTAACTGCTCATCTTCAGACTGTGGATTTCCTTCCTCGTTAAGTATGCTGTGAAACTTAAAGATAGCTGGAAGATAAAAACTGTGGCAATACAACACTATGGGAGTTAGGAAAGTACCGGTTGAAGAACCTCTTTTGGTTTTGAGTATCATTAAGATGGGCTAAGAACAATATACAGCGCATTATTCTGTTCTCTCTCTCGTGCTGACCACACACACAGCCCAAGAAAAGTGTAACCTCATCCGATTTGTTCCACAGCTGGAAAAGAAGCAGAGACCTAAAGCAAGAGGAGTCACCCAGTGACTGTCAAACCTATTAACTCGCTACTCACTCACCCATTGTAAAGGGGTGTTTTTGCCCAGCTGTCCTAAAAAGAAAGTGGAAGGGAAAGCAAATCTCTAACTGGAAAGCCAAAAGGTTTTAAACACTACACTTTAAAATAGAAGAGATACACTTTTAAGCAAAAAAAGCAACTCTTGTCCTAAGAGATTTATGCAAAACCTCCCCTTCATGACACTGAATAAGTGTAAGAATCCTGCTGCTGGGATACCTACTCATTCTAAAAGCAAAGAACTGCTTCCAGGTGACTCTTGCCAGGATCTTGAATTTCTGCTCACCCACAACTCTCCCAAGCTTTCCAAGAATAAAACTGTGCAGGTTTAAAAAGTTTGTTTCCAAAACTTGAACGTAGGTTGACAGACTGAGAAGCTCCAGAGCGTATCTTTCAACTTAACCCAGATGGCCTGATGGCTTCTCTCACCTACAGAGTAACACCAGAAAAGGGATGCGCACACCGGGAGTTACTGTAAGAGGCCACAACTGCCGTGCCTTGATGCTGATCAGCTTCAAAGCATGCTGGCCCCAACAAACACGTTCAGTAGCACTTATCGTCAGCAACCCCGCAAAGACCAAACGCAGCAATCACCCAGAGCAAAGCACACGTACCAGCATCCCTATCACACCAGCGATAAAGATATTTATATTGCTTTTTGCTACAAAAAGCTTTCCAGGGAGGTTTCAGTTCCATTTTTAGTAATAATGGGAAGACTTTGTATTAGAGGACCCTTGATTACCCTCAGTACTAAACAATGATATGCTCAGATTCAGGTATGAATAATTCTAGCAGCCTTAGCATTTTCCCTTGATTGTCTGCCTTCTCACAAATGTCCTCAAAACGTAATTTTCCAGTAACTACTCACCAAGAAAAATCACCTCCTAAAACCACAGGGACATTTCCTAACATCTAAATCCAAAGTTTCTGCAAGACAGCAATACGCCTGCTAAAAGGAAACAAAACAGCAAGCGCACATGCATGATAGGATTATTTGATTCAATACAATATAAATTAGGTCAGACTCCTCTTTGGAGGATTCTGTGTCAAGAACTAGGTGGTCCACTAAATTTCTATTCATTTGCCTTCGGGCTTGGGGAATTGCAAACACTCTCAAGAAACTGATGCTCCTCTACCCACAAGAGTAATCACTATTCAGGGGGGAGGTCTCTCAGTGTAACTGCTTGACAATATCTGGAGACCTGAGAAATCTTTATATAATAAAAAGAGCAGCTAATAAATCTTTGCATATAAATAACAAATGCAGGCATGTATCCATACACAGAGATATACAAAACTCAACACAGAAAAGAAACAAGTGCTTTTGTGTACTTAGGCATTACACTGCTTTTTAAATTATTATTAACTTGTATATGTCCTTTAGAAAAGTACCAATTTATGCATCCACATTAAACCAACAGTGATGGAATGACCATCTGCACAAAGTGCAAAGGATTATGGGCTAGAAGCTCTACCCTCCTCCCTAGCAGGTTTCTCCTGCTCAGGAACGCTGTATTTTTAAAAGCTTACCCATGGTTATCATCCTTTCTCATTCTACAAGCAACGAAAGTAAATCTTCACGCCTCCTAGGGCTGTAGGACCACGCCAACTGCTTCACATATGTATGAAGAGGATTGAGTCAGAGCAGGATGTGACAAGAAGCCCTTCAGCAGTCCTGTTGCTCCACTGTGGATGGATCTGGTTAGGACACGCAGCTGAGTCTAAAGAGCTTGGTCTTGGGCAGCTGCTTCCCCCACGGCTGAGGAGACGACAGCCCACAGCACAGACACACGGCTGGTTATCCCAGGGCTTGGGCTTCACTCTAACTCCTCAAAAGCAATATACTAAGAGATAAAGCTGACCAGTCTCTCTCTAAGCTGGTTCTTCACAAGAGCACACACCTTGAAAGAGAAAATCGCTTGCACAGACCCCGCCATAACCAGAGGCTGGGTTCCAGCAGAGGATTTGTGTGTGAGCCTGAACCACCGAGAAAAAAAGGACAGTTAAAGACTTTTCGCTACAACCGTTCCCACGCTGTTTGTTGCTTAAACAACGGAAAGCTCTTTACAAACAGAAGAATGACAAGTTTCATACTGCACAGTTAAAATCAATGAACACTTCTTATATCTGCAACACTTGAAAATGTGTTTGACGGTCGTGTGAGATGAGGTTGCGCACAGTAACGTGGTTACCTTTTCTGTAACTCACAATATTGGGTTTACTTACTTTTTCTAAGTTGTGACAATTCTGCTGCCTTTAACCAGAAATGGAAGATTGATTCATGGATGAAGTTCTTACACACCACCATAAAATGTAATTTTCCTGTAGCTAGACTGGGCAAAAACTAGTGTTAAGGGAAAAACAGTGCTGCAGGTTCTCTGTGTGACAAGTCAAAGTATAAAATGAAAACGTGATTAATTACTTGGTTTAGAATATATGCTTTTCGTTCTACTGTATCAAAACACTCATAATAAAACTGTGCAGCTGATGAAGTCAAGCACTCCCTTATAAAGGCTGGCAAATTTGCAGAACAGCACTTGAGGTTCAGATTAGTAAAATCCTAATGAATATCTACACTAATACCCATGTAATTGCACAGAATGCATTTGCAAGTGGTACAATTAAAAGAAAAAAGAAAAAGAAAAAAACACACTGGCACTATTGAAGTCCAGACCATGATTTTAGTGTCAGTTTAAGAGACTTAAATGCAAGCGCATGAATGGAGATCTCAGTTCAACCCCAAGAAAGAAAAAATCAAAATAAAGATAGCCAAGTCTTTCCCAGATCAGTCTTGCACTGTAAGTACCAATGTCGACATACTTCACGTCCCAGACACCAAAACGGTTTTCACATTTTATCCCATGATGACTTTATCAGAAGCCCCCATCTCTTCTCTCACACCGTCCAAGAGAGCTGGGTGCCCAGCACAGGCTCCTGAAAGAATTTCTCAGGGTGACAAACATCTCAAGGCTTCACGCTCCCTTTTTGGAGCCAGCCCCTGGCATCCTTGTGCCTCATCTTCCTCTGCGTAAAAACAGGACTGTACTTGACTTATTTTATCTCCCAGATCCACCAGGCAGATAAATGCTTCAAAGAGAGAACTAGTGCTGTAAGAATGAAGCCACAAAAGGGCTGAAGGCAAGCACCACTGATGTAACACCAAATATATGCTGAAATAACACCAAATACATGGGACATATGAGTGACCAAGGAATAACATACTTTTATTCCTAAGTAATTGGCTGAGCAAACGTACCGTGATCCAGCAACTCTGATTAATTTTACAAGAATGCTTGGGCAGTGTTTATAAAAACCAAGCCATTACCTTGACTAAACATTGACTTGGACAGTTAACTTTAACCACCAAGACCTTGACTAAATATTGACTGGGAAAGTTAATTTGAACTATAAAGTCAAGAAAATCTTGGTCCTCTTTACTAGTATTTGCTATCACTTTAAAATGTAAACGTAATTGTAAAAATAGATGTTCTCCCACCTAATCAATATTTAACCGAGTAGCTTGGCTGCTGCTATATTCAGCACAACTATCTTGCAAAATCTGAAATCTTAAAATATTTAAAAGAAAGCTGGCCTGTTATGGATGAGGGAAAGGCCAATCTTCCTGCACTTTCCTTGAGCAAGAACTTCTCAAAAGTATTAAAAAGAATCACATGGTTCATGGCTTAAAATTCTTTTGAGACACGTACGCAGGGGTCTTCCAACGTATATTTAAAAACCTGTGCTTTGCTCAAAGAACCTAGCAGGCTTATCATCAGGACATGTTCATTCTGGTACCTCTATTTTGAAGCCCTAGTAGCAGCTACTTCGAGTCTACATCCTTACTATTGGTGTCACTTCATCATGTGAGGCCATGGGTCAAAGGACATAAGGACATATACAGGGTCTTTTACCAGCTGAGCTAAAAAAAAAAAAAGAAAAAAAAAAGAAAATCAATTTCAATCCTCCTAAGATGAAACCACTGATGTGTGCAGTCACTAAAGTCCCGAAGGTAATCCTACAAAAAAACATGATGG
Organism: Apaloderma vittatum; assembly: GCF_000703405.1. Classification (NCBI taxonomy): domain Eukaryota; kingdom Metazoa; phylum Chordata; class Aves; order Trogoniformes; family Trogonidae; genus Apaloderma; species Apaloderma vittatum. Next base: position 88,387 of record NW_009723248.1, read on the forward strand.
TGTCCTCCATCACTGTGCTGAGATATTATTAAAGTGCTGCAAAATCACTGCTGAGGTATAGCCCAAGATCAGCATCTGTATCAAAACACTCCAAAGAATAAATCTGAACTTCTAGTCCAATGTGAATTGTGCATTTTAAATGTGTGATGAAACTAAGTAGCAATGACAAAGGGGCAAGGGATTTTATGTTACAGGAAGCTGTTAGGTACCGAAGAAATAAACAACGGCTGTGAATCCAGCACCAGTTTCACCCAGAGTTATGTTTCAAGAGTTTGAAAGTGTCTTTTAGCTTTGTGCCTTAACTTCTTTTTTAACATCAGCTGCCTTTAGCGAACTCTGCGAAAAATAGAGGTAAATAACAATGATATAAATCTCAGATATAAACAGAAATATCAAAAAAAACCACCACAACCCTTGCTCTTCCATTTTTGAGTACAGTAGGAAGAAATAGATTGATACTGGCTTTATGGGGGGGTGAGGGTGGAGAATGAAAGAACAATAAACAATACAACCATCAGTAGTTTAACACGGTGCCGTGTCTTGCAACGGAAACATACTGGGAAACAGCTTGCGAGATAAGCTTCATCAGCGATAAGTAATTTTTATTCCGTTTGAGTGGCTGAAAACAATAAACATGATTAAATGCTCCAGACATGCATTCAGAATTTAGACAAATGGCAAAGAGTTCCGACGACACTGCTTTTAAAACTACGTGGGGGAGGGGAGGGGAATACCTAAAGATTAGCTTCACCGGTTCGAAACGTACAATAAAAGAGAAGTTCACGGGGGAATTAAAAAGTTCCCGTTCATCTCCAAGCTCCACAGCTGTCCCGAGCAGCACAAGCTTCGCTCTTGACGCTGCAGCTCAACGCCGGTCCCGGTTCCCGCCTCCCTCTTCACCGCTCGCTGCAGCGCTGGGAGCTCCCCCGCGGTGAAACACAACAGAGAGAGGTGGCTCCAGCTCCCGGGCAGTTCAGGGCCCCTATGCTAGTCCTGCCAGTGGCGACAGTCTAGCCAGTCGCTCTGTCGCGACTGCCCTGCGCTTGAGCTGGCGGCGAGACCCTTCCCGCGGGCGGCAGCCGCCAACTCCCGGGTGTCCGCGCACCAACACACACACACGCAAAATAATTAGAAAATACGCGCGCACCAAAACGTTCTGGTCGGGGGCGATGTGGAAGGACCCA